>NW_019213540.1:0-100492 GCF_002532875.2 Varroa jacobsoni | reverse complement strand
TACTGCAAATTTGAAACAAATCTTATTAACAAAGTTAGAGTAAAACGATAACCGCGAGCTTTATTAGACCTCGATCATTTTCAGTAGTTATGCTATACGATATCATAATAGACAGTTAGATAACGTTCTTGACTCGGCACGGTAAACCTGTCGGCTTTGATAAACAGAAGACTTCAGGGTAACGCGTGAACCTGCCGCTCAACCCCAAATGCCACCCTATAAATTATTAACGAGCACGCAACTTACTCCAGTTGTGCGTGTAGTTCACCGTCTGTGCTCATGTAAATTAGTGCGTCAATAAAACAATGTCTATATGTTACTCTTATGAAGGTTTTGAAAATATTCGTGAATTAAAGCGAAGGGCCCCACGGCAGTAAAGGCGATGATGTTCAATTTAAACAGGGCGGTGCATGCCTTGATTGCTTTTCGATTCTATATGCCTGCTTTTTTTCTTGACGGGCATAATATTTAAATATCTACCATACTGTATGTATTTAAATATTACTTAGCGAAAGTATCCTTTAGGACATCTTTTGAGCAACCTTGCTATAGGTCACCTTGCAAAGGAATCAATCCACTGTTGTTTCTATAAAAAGTGATAAGTAACATACATTGCTTAGTGGCCTGAAGGTATATGCCAACTGAAAAAAGCTATCGGAACAAAAAAAAGAGGTGGCCTTATATAAGAAAGCTAACGTTTTTTTCAAAGATTATTTCGTCTTTTATTGAATATTTCACAGGCTGTTATCATACGCCACGGCCACGCGCGCCTTCAAAGTCCGAATACTGTACTAGCTTATGAAGGGCCTGAACCATAGTTAAATAAATATAAAGAGCCAGCCACTCAACGTTCCTGTCTAAATAAACTGAGTCTCTGCATTTCGCTATATAGATGTTCGTCAACTTTATGTCATCCGCATCAGTCTATGAGTAGTTAATTTACCCTTTTTGAGGTATTTGAACTTTTTTTCTCTCTCAGCCTAAACATGAATGGCCCCAACTGGCACAGTTAGTTTGTTTCATTCATATTTTTGAGGCTCGCTCCCGTGAAGTCCTTGCCCAACTTCGAACAAGTTGTACGGTAAAAAAAAAACGTTATATTGGTGCGTTTCAGCTCATCATTCCTCATTCTAACGTTCTACCTGTAGAAATACATAAATTGTTGCCCCAGCTAACCACTGATAACCTCTAAAGGACAGAGACGACGTCCGTGGCAGGCTAAAGCTTTGTCCACGTTCTACGCTATCTAGTAGCCAGGAGTGAAGGTTTCTGTCGGCGCAATCGTCCGCTTAGGCACTGTTACCGGCAAGGGGTAAAATTTGAGATGGTTGGAACAACCAATTGTTCCATCGACCGCTAGCGACGCCACCGGAGGGAAGCAGCTAACGTACCCCCTCCCCCCCCCCAGCTCTGACCCCCTGCAGTTGTTGGACCCTTGTGTTGAGAATGGTTGGATGAAACTTGTTTCATGCGCTCGCTTGCCTTTCCTCTTTGTGCTGTATTATACATTAGAATGTGATGACTTCACTCGAAACCATAAACACGCACCTGCTGAGTCAATTCAAAGACATTTCGCGGGCTAGTGTACCCGAGCGTATGATGTTCATGTCTGCCAATAGACTAAACCCAAAAGACCAGGTGGCAAACTCGGAGGTAATTTTACTCGGCGCGTAGTAAATTACCGCCGAGATCTTAATTCATTCAGCCTATTTTATGGCATAGTGCGAATTCAACAGATAGAACTGAATAAGATCTGCCTCTCCGGAGACTCAGCTCCATTTACCACATAAACGATTCTGATGTTCTTGTTCTGCTTGTGGAAAAATCGAACGCGACCAGCAGGCTACTATTGGCTAATTATCTTCTAATCTATTGCGCTTTGGGAGAAAGCTTCTCATTAGCGGTTAAGAGAATGCACATGACAGCAGGCAGAGACGACCTGGAAAATGACGATGCAAATTGTAAAGCTGACCGAGCTGCCGCTAAAGAATTTCAATTGGGTTCAACCCAAAGGTTCGCAACGATATATTTGTATACCTACCTAAATTATGTTTGCCTGCACGACTACGTCTAAAGTATCCGCAGCTAATTCGCGCGAGCACAGGTAACCGCTACCCAAAAAGATGCGCGATGAGTGCTTTTCTATAAATGCATTAGGTCGCGGCTCGCTTGCGAAGCGTGATTTATCTTCCCGGTCGGCAACCGTCCGAACCCCGCTTCGCCGTAGGGGACTCACAGCGCAAACAACGTTTTCCCAATAGCCCTGTCGCACACCAGTTGCCCGTTAGACCTCATGGCGCCTAGCATGTCCAATATCCGCAGCGGAGTGAAGGCAGGAAGATGCTTACTTGTCGACCATGAACGAAGTCAACCGCCATCCTCCCATAGGGATTGATGTCCAAATATATTAACGTCCTGTGGTACATTTAAATGTACGCCATCTCTCTCTCTGCATATTTACCACGCAACATTGACAATGACACAAGCATTGCACAAATCTTTTACTTTTAATCGAACCAATATACTATAAACGATGCATGGTATCACGCTTGATAAACACTTGTTATACTGAAACCAAAGGAAAATGGCTAGTTAACTGCATTATAATTAGCATTTAATAAATTCTAATAAGTATTATAACTTTATAGTTGCATTTCGCTATTTTTGCAAATTTAGGGTTCCTATTCTATCTCTTCAATGTATTTTAGCGCGCGTACTTCGGTAAAAATTATTAACCCTTTCAATCGTGTGTTCTGAACGACCGGCTTAAACGAACCTGAGTTCCCGTTACAGATTGAGCTGAAGTGTCCGCTGACCTGCTGTAGCTCTATTTGCCTTTCACCATGAGCAGATCGCCATGATTAAAGTGAATACGTCACTTTTTCGTCATACAAGCAAGCCAAGCAACATACAGCAAAAAACTAAGAGGCGCGAGTCTTTCAACAGTCAAAAATAGGCAGTCTTTAAGTCTGTCTGAATCTTGACAATGCCTTCGACCAGTACAAAATTGATAAAACGACTGAGTCTCCTCATTCTGGGACCCAATGGGCACTTGCTTTGTAGATCTACGATGGTTCCAACAGTCATCGGTCCTTGAGCTCTTCGTCGGTGCTGTAAATGGTCGTCAGTCAGTTGCGTTGTTCTACTGAATCGAAGACAACATCAGCGACAATCAGGTCCAAAACGACAATTATGAAGGTGAACCCGACGACACCTGGTTTGTTACAGCCGCGACACGATCATCGTAGGCTGATTACCTATTTGAATGACTGGTGTTCCGAAAAGAGCCGCATACAGGCAACACTCTCTCTCTTTCTCTCTATCCATCTATGTCTGTGTATCTTTTTCTTTTTCTACCTCATGAGTGCGGTACGAAGCGGCGCCGTCGATGTGTGACGCAAGGGAGGAGAAGGTGAGGCGAGGGGGGAGAGCGATTTCTTAGGGCCCGAGCAGGGCCTGTTTCTACTGTTATATCTTCACGCAGAGAGCCTGTGTTCTTGTTATTAGAAACTCCATAGCAAAACCGTAGTACATCCGATACGTTAATAGTTACGGTAGTAGTCGTACTGTAGAAGCGGCAGTGATTACTGAACCCAACCTTAGCTAGTCTTTCATCTGATGATTGTAGGACGGATGCAACATAAGCATATATTGCTTGTTTAGTTGACTATATCCCAAGGAAGCGTCAATCTATTCTCGCGGCTTTCTCTTGTTATGGGATCCTAACTCCCGCCACGGACGTTGCCTGCTGTTACGAGGCATTTGCTTCTTGTCGTTTAATACGACCTATGACAGCATGGCGGAGTACACCTGAAGCGGTCACAGCGTGCTCCCCCTTCCGTACTCGTACGATCGGCTTAATAAGTAGCTATGCTCTATATTCATATGCCACGCGTTAGACCGTTAAAACGTGCAGAACGGTCTAATATGTCACAGTCAGTAGAACGTAACGCATAACTGACTAAACATCGAACAGGACACATGTGCGATGTGATAGACAAATCACTTGTTAGGCCAGCCTATAATTTTCTTCTGGTCTGCCATTATACACATCTAGAGCTATTGTTGCGCAATCGAATAGTAAATAGCTGTTGTTTTTCTATAGATAAACGAGACTAAAGACTGTTACTGTCTTTAGGTGCTAAGCCGGCATTCGGCCATCACGTTAGTGGACTGGGCTGACGGCTTGATATCCAAAACACCTAAGAATGAATCGAAAACGGGCTTCATTGTTGAAAGGGCTTTATCTCGGACAAGATATAGATTGTAAATATCTCTGATATATAATAAGAAGGTAAATAAGAATAACAAATTAATTTCCCTGTTGCAATTTTTGAGCAACATGCAAAAATTAACGTACCCTTTGCTCGTTGACGTCGTCAGCCTCCACCGTAGTTACGAGAGTACACACAGCGAAATTGTGTGAATGTTTCTTATGTTAATGATGTCCATTTTATAACCGATGCTGATTGTGTCTCCTGCATCGAAGTGATAATTTTTTTTGCTTCGGGCCTCTGTGAACGTCGAGGCCTAGTCACGTTCCACAATGCCCGACTACTCATTGGCCAACGATGCGTTCGCTTTTGCCTTTCTTCGGTTAATTAAGCTTGATAATACTGTGACGGTGAATAGACCTGGGCCGGTAAGACACCACGCTGCACAGACGCTATGGTCCGGCTTGATGCAAGCGTTACCGACCACATAATATAAGAAACGAGCCAGCCAATTGTTCTAATGGAAGATGGGCCTTACGCATTGTGGCTATGGCTGAAAAGGACTGAGCTGCAGACAGCGTACGGGGCAGCCGAGCAGCGAGAAATGTTGTACCTCAAACGGGGTGCGCTCGTCAGACGGAAAACTACGTGCGCCTCTAGCTAAATATGAACACATGCATACATACATACAAACAGACCCACAGACCGAGCAGGTACACTAAGCGACAGTCAAGCGCGACGATATAGACCCTACGAGCGAATCGACCGCTAGCTTGTTGAAGGTGATATGCAAGCCTATTGACAGTTTTTTTTGGAAATAGTTTACATGTGAATACATCGCAAACGGACATCTATATGGTGCAATACAATCCACGGTTTATGTGTCTTATGGGCGGCATACACGCCTGCATATGACGGTGAACGGTAATTGAAGCTAACATGCGGCAGTTCCTAGTGAGGTCGGAGCGCGCGCAACGATATGAGAAACTTATACCGAGTAAGACTTCCCCGGAGCTAAGGTACTCGCCTCGCCGCCACTGCGACACATTGACTCAACTTTATATCGCAAACCACGGTCCATTGACTCGTACCGCAGGCTTAAACGGATCGTTTAAAATCAAGCATGCTGTATTGAAAAAATGTAAATAAAAATATAAGTAATAGATAAAAGTTCTGTGAAGAATAATTGACCTACGTTGATAATAAATATTTCGAACGTGTTTGTTCTTAAAATACGTTTTTGACATTTTGCAGTAAAGTTTAACTTCGGTTAGAGAATGTATTCAATCTGCCTAATGATTGAACAAAAACTTCTATGTAGTTATTGTTGATAGCTTTTCTATGAGCTTTGCATTTTATATGACAAATAGTTATCGATCAATCCCCGAGCGAAGAAGAAGCTGTTTGCTTAAGATCTAGATCAAGCAACACTAACAACGACAACATTCTGGAGCAGTCATTATAAATAAAATAAAAGATCATTATAAATGTCTGCCACCGAAAACTTATTTTTCTTAATATTTTGTTACATAGCCTAAAGTTCTATCGTCTTCGACGTGTCAAAGTTATTTGTACTCCAATTTTTTCGGAGAGAGATAGCTTTTTTTTATTGCGACTGCTGTAAGTGATGTCAGCTTTCGCTAGACTGCAGGCATCTCTCATCTCATTGGGAGTGGCAAAAAGGCCCTGTTGAAGCGACCTCCTTCTCCTCGACCTCCGCGTATCCCGTCAGATAGTGGCTCTGCGTGTGTACTCGGGTTCGTTGAATTGATGTACTTTCCTCTCTTAATCACCTGCAGGCGTATATTAGGCTATCTTAGACTGTAAACGAGCCAAAAATGCCAAATATTACCGAAACTTGGCTGTAACTTGGGAACAAGAAAACGATGGCAATGTCGGCGCGCCACTCGCAAACTGACGCCTCATCCGGACCAACGTCGACCCTTTTTCTCCCATCTAACGCCCGGTCGTCGTAGCGTTCCCAGGACCATTTTCAAATGTGTGGCCAGACGCAGGTGTTCTGGCAGTCCTGCCGGACTGTGATGGCCATCAACGAAAAATAGAGGAATTCTTATGCCGGTAAGCAACAACGATGTTTGAAAACATCGTGGCTTGTTGACGCGTTAAATCTTATTTCTGTATCTGGCAGTTGGTCAACGGTTTCGCTTTCCTTTGTTGAGTAGCATGCTTTGACCACTGCAAAATGGCCTTAGATGGACAATGTGGGTATCACTGAAAACATACGACAATAAACCCTCAACTACGTGAGCCATGTACGCAGAAGTCTCTAGCTGTCGCTGACATGTGCAATGAAATCGGTTTAGAAATGGGGTCTCTTTGCAGATCCTCTTTGGAAAGGAGAGGAAATCTGAAGGAAAAAACAATGATGGCCTTTAACGTATTTCCTAAGCGAGCGCTAAATTCGGGCACAGTTTTAGCTCTAAGGACGTGCTTTTGTTATTATTTGTGCACAATGTTGTTCATTTGATTCTTGCTTCCCGCACAGATGGACGATAACTGACTGCCGCCATTTCTATCTTATCGCGCATCGGCAGCCTCGACGATGCATCGCTTAGCCCCTCTCGTAGCGTCATTTCGCCGATCATTGTTCCTTTACTTTTCATATTCTATATGAGTTTTTGGCGTTCGATCGAATCTTACGGTCCCTGCAATACCGCAGTCGATACTTTCATTGTGTGATTGTTCATGGTTAAGACGGCAAGCATCGGTTTTTTTCCCTAATCGACTGTGGACTCTTGTAAAAAACTGGGGCCGTTTTACGCGGCCAGAATCGACCCAAGTTGAAACTGAAATGTTTCACGGTGTGAAGAAGACGGCGGCTTGCTATTATCGACATTCGTTCGAGAGGCCGAATGGACACGATAGACGGATACCATATGTGTATGCGTTCGTTTGAGCAATGTCTGTGTCAGGCGGCTGTTGACAAATGGTGGCATCACTGAAGGCGGTCGGTCGGACACGACCATGGTAGGAAAATAAGATCGCTGACACCAGTATTATGTATTAATTTCTTATGTAACCGATATCTTGATGTTTGCTTTTGGCTTTGTTTATAAGACTGTCAGTCATACGGTGTATTTTACGCCGAATGAACTATGTTTCTGTGACTTGAAGAATGAAGAACATTAGTTTCAATTGGAATAAAGTCAAACGGCTCAACCCGTTATGAGTTAATCAGATACTGCGGAAGGTAGTGATAAAATATTTACTATTACTGATAGTGTTACGCGCAGCCGTGTACAGCTTTATCAATATCCATCGTTGTAGTACATCATTTGTCTAGCGAGAATTAAAACATATGTACGAGCTTCCAAATCACATTTACTACAAGCACGTATCGGATCCAAATCAGTATGATTCTTCTACTTTTTAATTTATCGACACTTTGGAAAAGAATTTAATAGTACCTACAGGTATGACCACCGATCTATGAAGGATGATGTATGTATAATCAGGTCAAGTCTTAGCTGAAGCTTTCCGGGTGAACAAACGTATAGAAGATGTTTTGATTCTTCAAATTCTAATGCGTGAATTCCGTTTGTCATAACGAATCATCGATTGACGCAAAGTAAAAGACGGCAGACGAGTGAAAAGTCTTCGTGACTAGAAGAGTGATACTTTCAAATGGATTTCCTATTTTTGACCAAATTTGCCGAACATAAAGAACTGCTACAGTGCTCAAATCCGTGTGAATCGGAACGAAAAGTTCCAACACGTCTATATCTACTTATGATGCGCTATATTTTATGCAAGTCAATTCATGTATGCGTCGCCTAGAACCAAGAGAAACTATTCTAATTTCTGAAAGCGCCTGCTTATTCTCAGTCATCAACCTTCCACAGCTCAAAGAGGAACGGGCTAGCGTTCTCTTGAAGTCAAAACTACGGAATGGGTATTGGCCACACGGCCTACAAACGCAGTACGTTGCATGGCCACTGAAGACGCAGTTCATTTGGGTGACTAATTGTTGGTTGAAGCTTAAACTAATATGATGTTTGCGAGCGATTTAAACGATGAGATCCTGTGAAGCTTTTTCACGGATTAGTCATCTGTTTTGAGTGGCAAGGTCTACCGGCTTGCGATATAGTCCTGCGGAGCGTGCTGTTATTCAATTAGCAGCCAACACCGTTGTCGAGGCCGTAAATTAAGAACTCAACAGCATCCGCGATTACAATTTTCTTTTCACACCGACAAGGAGGGCCACCGATGACCCGGCTATCATTGTCAAATTCTCCGCGCCTAACTCTCCATTCTGTGGACTGATGGCAGATGTTGCACAATTGCACACCCACATGCACGCATAACAATAAGGATAGTATTAGCAATAAGGACAACAGCATCAGATACAGGGCAAACGTCGCATCAAGATAAGTTATGCGACCCCAACAAAGTCAACTGACCACTAGTCTTACCGTGGGTTCTATGTATTAAATATAATGCTTGATTTAAAGTCGGTTTTATGACGTTTTACCTATTTCTCACTCGTTTAGGTTCGACGTCGCAGTTACCCTTGAAATTGAAATGGCATCCCTTCAATCGAATGGTACAAACAGCCGAGCAAATCCCTTTGCGTTTCAATAAAAGTACGAAAAAAGCTCCAGATGAAAACTTGCAACACAGAATGAGCCTTTTTGTGGCGTTAGCGCAATACGAAATTCGACAGGCGGCAGTGGGCCACCGACCACATGCACTTTAGCATCGCCCAAAATCGCCGCTGATGCTATAACATTTATCTCTGGGGCTCCGATCGGCATCGCCAACACCATCGTCTTCATAGTCATTGCTACACGTTAAGCCATCAGCCACGGTCTCAGCTGACCGCCAGCGACCAAGACGGTGAAACCAGCCAAATCGCTCGGCTCGCTTATCACGAAATCGCATCTTCACACTGCTGACATCTGTTGCTTGCCTCATGCTACCTGCACATACTAAGCCGTACGGCAGTTTCACCGGGTGGATCATCCACCGCCCAACGGCAACTCCTCCGAAGAAAACACCAGGTACGTCCAATGAAATCGAGCTATTGGGCAAACACGAATCCTAGCTTTCCTCGGCGTCTTGCGAATTTTCTTGGCATCGCTGAACACTACCGTCTTGAGCATCGTCCAGGTCGTATCTCCAGATCAGGATTTCTGATCTGGAATCGAGTACGCCAGTGTTGCGCGATGATAATTATAAGTAACTGATGAAACCGTAGTAATTTCATAGCTGTAACGTACCCACCAAATCATTGAGAAGCCGTTTGTAAGTTGAGGTACGTGGGTGCACGCGGCGCGGCCTGCACATCCACGAAATGGGTTGAACGGTCCTAATGATCAGTGATAATGAAAAGCAGTAATGATACCCATCAACAAAAATGCTGCCAGCTACACTGAAATACATCAGACACGTCCATAATATGCATTAAGTAGGTGCACTTGTCTGGAAATAGCAGTTTTGTCAGAAGCAGGAACCGACACTTGCTACTGAAACACGTTTAGGAGAAACTACTAATTAATCAATCTGTATTTGGAGCATTATTATTATTTTTGTTGTTATTATTCTGTGGCATGTCGCTTTCCGGCGGCACCTTGGCGTCGTTTTTTACCCTCTATACGTTCTCGCTGCATGTTTGACCAACGTTAGGTGGAAACAATGAACGCTGACTAAGAAGAACGACCCTTCTCGCACATTTTCTATTGGCTGTAGAACGCTTAACACAAAATAGACACAAGCACTGGGCATGGAGGCCCTGGTCTCATCATGAGCCGCCGTGTCTTTATATGCTTGTCGTCGTTATGCCTATCGTTGTTTCCAGTTTCGACGTCCAAATCAAAGAGAGAGAGAGAGAGATACTGACGCGATGCATATGCCCACGATGATACTCGCGGAGTGGGCTTGTCGATCAATGCCCACCATCAGCCATAACGTCAACCTCACCATCAATAAGATCATTCACTGAAATCACTTGCGCCGTAGTAAAAATCAATAAACCAAAACTTTCCGAACGTATATATACATAGTTACATTACAAAACGAGCACTATATAGAGGGTGGCGACGCTAATGATGAATGATTGTCGTTGTGGTGATTGTATAGACGAGATGATAACTAACCAGGTCGGCACGGATGGTTAGCTTGACTAGCCTTAAAATTAGCTTCGTATAGATTTTGGCGCAATGAATGACGTCGCTGAGTCGGTCTGAATCCTCTAGTAAACCGGTAGGCTTCTTGATTTTGGCCGCTTTTGCGCAGTTTTCGATGCTTTCCTATTTTCAAGGCTTTTTAGAATGTTATGCTTAAAAACCAACATCGTTTTTGCTACTGGTTTCGTTTTGAGCTTTCTGAAAATCCTATGAAGCTGAAAAGACTGGCAGTCAGTCGATCTGTTCGAAGACCTCCGCACGAAAACTTAACAGTTAAGTTGAGAATAATTAGGGTATCATAATGCCAAGGACTCAATAGCGGTTAGGGGTACCAACCGTTCATTAGAAGCAGTAGCTTCGCTAGCAGAAGCACGACAACAATCGACATCTGGCACCTAGTATAGCTATTGCTTGTCCCGCTCATCCGAGACGAAGTGGAAACGGGTCAGTCTGGGCAAGGCACTCTGTGACTACTTCAACAAGTTTTACTTTCGCCATGAAACTGCAATCAGTGTATATGTGAGTGTGTATGTGTGTGTTCCTGATCCCACAGCCTTCGGGTCCGCAATCCTCCGCCCACTGCAGGAGCCATAGCTTTCGTATTGAAATCATTACAGGAATTGTTCTTCTATTTCTTGATTGCTTAAGATACACGTAAGATATGTGGAAGCTAGCGATTGACGCTCATCTTCATTCCTTCGCTCCGACACGATGATATCGGTAGATGGGGGATAAATGGAAATCGTTTGACTCCCGAGGCTGGGTCTACAACTATTGACTGCAGGACTTTTTTGTATTGCAATAGCAACCTGCCGGCAGCCCAGATTAGAATTTGCCATTCAACATTTTGTTGTCTTCTATCTAGCTCCGTGGCAGCAAATTCGTTTTGTTCACATTATTTCATTCGTTCGATAGTTTTCTTCGTTCGTATTGTCGTCGTCGGTGTCCTGTCTGAAGGCAATTTTAGTTATAATCGAAATGGGTTTATCTAGCAAAACTGAGTTTGGGCCATTCTCAACTAGAGGAAACAGAAAGCTGGGTGGGACGTGTAGGGCAGACGTTGACAAATCGATACGATACAAACACTGTGAACATGTATTTTTACTCTGAATGGTTGTCTGGCTTTTGTGTACGGGCGTGGTTCTTCGGACTTTGTGGCCTGCCCAAACATGTAGGACCATGTAGCATAAATACACGAGCGGGTTCTAACACCGTTTAATAACAAGTCACAACCGGAGAGTGGCACATACCGAACAAGTAACGTTACATTTATTTATTAATGTATCGCGGTCTTTACTAATGTCTCAAAAACAATCGGCTTTGAGAGTTTGTTGGAAGCTGTAGTCAGGCGTCTAAGGAAAGCGGCGCTAGCCATGTCGCAGAACGAAGTGTTTACGAACAATGCTCAAGGTAATAATTCAGTTTAAGTACAACCATACCATAAGAAAATACAGGGCCAATATCAAATTATGCTAATTTGAACGTGCGCGGTGTTTATGGAACGAGTGTTACATTTTGCCACGACCTTGTTTTACAGAATCGAATTATATATCAAAGTGTATATAAGATAAATCATTGCTTTAATATGATAAGCGTAGCTTAAAGAAAAGCTGTCCTTCAATAAAGTATTTGCGGACCAGCTTTGAGGTGGGCAAGGCATTGTACGCGTTTTATGGGCGTTGAAAAGTTCGATGATATTTTGGGCCGAATTGTGAGATGTGGGTTACATAGAATGGTACTCGAACATTATAGTATATTAAAAGCGTCGTACATAGATGGGCGATATCAAAAGGCAACGTCATGATCGACTGAATGGTAACCAGGTTTGTTTCAAAGTGTTCCTTCATAACCATTGGAATGAGTTAGTATTTGATTTAGCTAAACCCTAGAGAATAAGCCGACCGCGATGTCATAAATGGTAGTAGATGGCACAGTGTTCGCTCGAGTAGTCTACACATGACGTTTCCTACGATTACAGTCGCGCGATACAAGAAGCGCTGCAAATAAATCAGGTCCTGTACGTGCGCTTGCTACTTTAGACTACTCTACAGCCATGCGGTATAGAAACAATCCAGACAAGCCACGAGATGGTCTTGCTCCGCTCCATGCCCATACAGGCTTCCTTCCCGCTGTGGGGAAACGTGCGCTGCAGGTGCAAATAAAGTGGTTTGTGTCTACCGAAGAAGATAATGCTGTCACATTGACTGCTTCGGCGTAGTTCGGTGAGGAAAAATGAGGTGGATAAGAAAGCCGGACTTAGGCTGCTACCCGCTCCTTTCCCGCGCATTTATTATCGCAGTTGACATTCGCCCTTATATATCGCAGTGTAGTAGTGCAATAGCGGCAGTTCTCGCGATAGGCCGATGATCCGCAGTTGAAATCCCCTGATTGCCGACTCTTACGGACACGTACCCGTTCCCAGCTCTTTTACTGAGTGAGTGTTGGCACTTGGATTTCTCGGCATGGGGTGCCGCCTTGCTGCTACCGATTTCGCTACTGTAGTCAATGGCGACTGGGCTGCAGGCGACGATGCGGTATGTCTCTGTGAGGAGTCAGAATGTTACGGTCTGTCAGACTTTGTATTTCACTCTTTGGCGGTTATCCCTCGAAGAGCTTGCAATGAGCAAGGGAACCAACAGGAAACTAAGGAGCTATGGGGCATGACGGAGCGCGGTAGACTAGGAAGGCTGATAGCGCCACTAGACGCTGCAGCCAAGGAACGCCGTATTCGCTAGTCACACTATATCATTAGACCTGTTTCTTGATAGCTGAATGTATGGGTACAGCGCAGTGGGGTGAAGTGAGATACTGGGTAGAGAAATATCCAGACAACAGCTACATCGATGGTCCCATTGTTGGCGCTGCTGTCGCCCCCCGTCTCTCAAGCCTTGTGTCTTCTTGGCTCGAAGCCAAGCGAAAGCCAACACGAGGAAGCCTTCGTTTCAACCCGTCCGCGGCCTGCAGCGGCCGGTGTTAAGCACTCTTTGTCTGCCATGGCGTAGCGTGACTTGCAACTATCTGCCTAGTGGAAAAAGGTCCGACCTGTAACTGAGTTAAACGGCTGTGAGCTCTTTCTCTTAGGTTCGTCTCTGTTTAGCGCTTTGTCTGCTTGGCGGCCGCTTGAAAAGCTAGACGTGCCAGTTCAACGCCCGTCGACCATTCTTTCGTCCCTGTGCTCGACAGATCAAGCCTCTGCCTCGCGCGGCATATTGTAAGCTGTTTGAACTGGTCCATCCCGATACAACATGCAGCCTAAATACGATTAACAGTTTTTCGACGGGTAGCTCAGGGATGTGAGGGGTTAAAAACTCATCTACCTCTACCCCCCCTCCCCCGTATTGAATGAAAAGTACGTACGTTATGCTTGGTGTATTTCTTCATGCGTTATAGGAGCACTTCGAATCCGACGAAAGATAATTCGTGGCAACGCACAAAATCGTAAACGTATTTTATGCTGACACGGCTGAATTATTTTTTCTGCTGATTCAAATTTGTGGCTGGTCAATAGATAGATGTCCGTTGTAACATGGAGTTGTTACTACTAGCAGCAACAACAACAACAACAATAGTGAAACCGTACCTTATTCGTGTTTTCTATAAGGTCGTATATTCCTACAAATCGAAAATTGGAAACTATTTATGAACATTACTGTCGACAAACCTAGCAGACAAACACACCAACAATGACGCAGTTACCGACGTCTCCTGACCTAGTCAATTTCGCAAGGGCGTTACTACGCATCAACATCAAATTAGTGGACCGACAAACCGTAAAGATGTTCATTTTGTGGCGTCTGTTCTATATTTAGCTCCCACTGGCCCCACTCCTCAACCTTTTATTGCCCCCTTTTTACTTTCGTTCTCTCCAAGCACCGACTAACATTAAAGCCGAAAAAGTCGTGGCCTGTGAGCTCGTACAGTCATTGCGAAGTTTCCTTTGAGGTACCTTTGAATTAGAAGTAAGGAAACATAGTAGCAACCATCGGCATTTTATATACTCAATCATACTATAATCTTGAGATATTCTTCGATAAAAAAAAAGACTGGCTCGAAACGTAACAACGCAATGATTGTCTGGCAAAATTCTAAACCAAAAAATATATTTAACGTTGCAGCTATGTATAACGAAACTCTATACTATTTCCCTAATCTTCTATTGCAGAATATCTTAAGCTATCTTGGGCTTCAAAATAACACCACTGGACCCGATTGTGAGGCTACTATTATAATGAGTATTGTTTATTAGTAGTAATATATCTATTTATTATGATTCGCACGATGTACATCGAGTGTGCAGATATAGTATAGAGTATATACTGCAAGTGCGATAGGGCAAAGCTTACTACTTGATTTCGATTGTCAAACGTCAACAATGACAACCTTACGGAATGTATACATAAACGTGCATCAGCGCTGTTGTAGGCCAATCTTGTCGATAACCCATATTTCAACATCGTGTGTCACACTATCTTATCCTGTATTCATTTTCAACCAAAAATTTCTGCTGACGCTAGGCTGTACATGGCGAGAAAAATATCTAGTGACACAAATAGCGTTCGGATTTAACGTTGATCTTCAACAAGGGCCTTCTGGATGACGTCGATTTAAAAAAAAAAAAGGACATCTACTTCGCACCTAATGGGAACCGTAAACGGTCACAACACCGAACGACATGATTAAATGCTGTACCAGCACTATTATAATCACTATGGTGGTTTTTCATTAAATTTATTGCTTTCATCGTTTCATATAGAGCGAAAGAAATGGCGCCCAGAAATGGGATCATATGTGCGTGAAGATTTCATATTACAAAAACCAATGCCGATTTAAATGGAACGAGCGGTAGCACGTTTCGCTGTGACTAAATTGAAGACTCCCGTTACCTGGTTAGGTTGACAGTATAGAGAGAGTATAATATTTAATAGATCGATGTGATTTGTTAGATTAAACTGAGTGCCTGCTTGACCTAACACCGAAAGGCAGTTGGAAGTTAACAAAAGTATATTATCATCTCCCTTCTTAAGTTCCATAGTTTTCTTCAGGACAAATTTTTTTTTTTTCGCCTTGTTATTCTCATGTGCACCGCCCACTTCGGCTATATGCACTATGCAAGACGTTCAGATCTGTACCTGTGTAGCTGAAGTAGCAATCCGTATTATGATCCGGGTACCTGTAGGAATAGAGAGAGATAATAACGACGCTAAGATTAATCGTTGTCTATCTCCGAACGACAACAACCGTACAACAAACGGAACAACAGAAAACGAACCGAATAAAGCTGTCTATTTTACTATTATTACTGCTGTAATTCTCCGTTCATTATCCTACGCGTCGGTCTCCCTGGCAGCTTCGTGTTTCTCCAGAGATCGACTGATTGATGCTTATATTTACCTTGCGTTCCTGCACCCTCGCACGTGGTCGAGTTCATCTGTGTAAAAAGTTACAGTAAAATGGTACAGGACGGACAGGACTCAGGGAGATAGCCTCGAACGTTGGCTAAAACGAAGCAACACGTTAATCATCAGAATCGTCGTTGAACAATATGGTATGTGTATGAAGGTACTGCACGTAAGTACATACTGTTGCTATACTGGTCGAGACCATGGAAACGAAGTTGAAGTATGTGACCGCTTAGCGTTGTATTATAGTATCTCGAGACCGTTCTGCAAAGGTAGTGCTTTGTGTCGTTAGGAGTATGAACGCAATGAGGAAAAGAAAAAACAAGGGTGCTTGGAAATCGCTTTACTATTGACCTGCAATGCTTACGGTCAACGATTTGCTGCGGAAGTCAAATGATACGTAACTGCTATAAGTTGTTGAAAGTTATCCAAACAGAGCTCTGGAGTGAAAAACGGAGTGAGGAATGGAGTGAGAAATCTCCTAAACAATAGCATAACGGTCGTACTTTTTTTTTCAAATATTTTTCTACCTATTCAACTTGATCTTTCTCTCTCTTTGTATCTTTTCAGTATATGCTTATTCGCTGAACTCGTTTTTTGTTGGTGTCATCAAATATCATGCAACCCGTTACAAGTCTCGAAAATTTTTTTACAGTCGAAACAGCGCCGACCGGCCTTTCGATGGCTGAGTTGAATGTCTTTACTAGCAGTAGAATTTCTGAATTTATTTAACATTGGCCGCAATCCGTCTCAACTCTCGTGGATCTGTCTATACGCCGATGACCGCAAACCGATACCACTCACCGCTGTACCCGCGCACCTCGTCCATATTGGCACACTTACATATTTTTTGCTACTGATATTGAAATTTTTCGTTAGCATCGCAGAGAATCTAAATTCGTTATATATATATATATAAAATTGTGAGCTTTCACACTGCTTAGCCGCTGCCATATCTCATTAAAGATGCGACGTGAGAAAGGAAAATGATCCAGGGACGGGCGCGAACTCAGTATTTTGATTTTTTTTGTTTTCATTGCATAAGTATTCGTCTGCAGGAAACGCGAACGTATAGAATCGCACGAAGGCCAGGTCTAATAAAGGGCCTTCGTCTATCGTTCGCATAGTGGATGCGGTAGTGTGGAAGGACGTGTGACTTCGACTGCGTTGGTGATAGGGTCTGATCGCTGAAGCAATCATCGGTTCAACGTTGACAGTCTTCGTTGATACGAATTATGAATTTTCATTTGAGCGATACAGCTGAAATGGTTCATACTAGGCCGTCTTTAGGACCGCAACGCTAACGTACCTTGTCATTGCGAGGAGGATGGCAAAAATAATGCGACTGCTAATAACGGATAGTGGTCTGTTAGTATTCTGGTGACTGGAGCCAATAAGAATTATGCCGCAAAGACGCGAACATATCATCGTCTCAGCTATGATCGAAGATAGCTTAGCTAGTAGTGTTCTGTACGATGAAAAAATTGTGGTATTTTCATTACGCGTCCTTTCTGTGCCACGAGTTGTGACACTTGCGTGTCTGAATTGTATTTGTCAGGTCATGTTATTGTAACACGTATTACACTTTACCTTTATTATGTCGAACCTAGGTTAGAATAAAAAAAAACAGACAACGCTAAACGCCCACAGAACGCTAGAATACCTTGGTTTACTTTATCCTATTACTTCGTTACTAATTAATAAAGAGCGACAGTACTGGAAGCATTCAAGTAAGTGCCATTTGTTCGCTTCTCGATCGATAATCAATAACTGTATTGTATCCGACCCCTCTATTGGGGGGGCTTTAGCTAGCTTTCTTCTGTCGTTTTGGCTAATACCACTAAGTTAATTAACTCGCTTCAACCTTTTGCAATGGTACATCTCGACTGGGGGGTTGCCCCTCTGTCTTTACTAAAGGACCGGTCATCTCGAAAACTAGTAGTCTGCCTTCGTTCCCTTTAAGTTTATTATAGTGTCCTGATCGGTCGCCCTACTAGTACCCTAGTAAACAAAGTGTGACTGTGAAGGATAGTATAAAACGCCTTTTCCTTCGAATAATTCAAAGCGTACCATTTTGACAATGCAGGGAAAGTATTAGATTAAGTGCTCGTCTTCCGGAAGAATGTCATAATGCTGCTTAAAGACGGCCGCGGGTTTTCTAATTTAGTTCTATATCCCATTGTTGTATATGCCGGTCGTCACGATTTCGTTCTTCTTCTGGTCAACGGATCAAAATGACTCTTACTGTGCTCACTTCCAACAATCGAGCATCATTGTTCATATATAGTGTAATACACCTAACGTTATAGCTATAATCTTATATAATATAACCTGTTACGATCGTAAACCTTTTGCTATCTTCACATTATTACACTGATATGCAGATAAGCTTGGCATCACCCGTTTGCCCCTCGCATACGGATCATCGTAGGTTACTGACGAAGCAGTATGCGAACACTCTCCGCCATACCGTAAAGGTTTAGTTTCAATTGTAACGCTCTTAATCAACAAAGTCCTACTTCACGCGTCTGAGCAATGTTCTCATTGCAGCGGTCGGACGCGGCCACATGTGTCTGCCTGTATGTTGCTTTGCCCTTTTGTCCGCCTCCCCATCGGACGCAGCGAAGTGCAAGGTGTATATGCCGACCCAAGAATGCTCAAGGCAGCTGTGACACAACTACAGCTATTCGTATAGTTAAGACAGTGCGAAAGGGCAAACAGAGAGTACTAAAACGACTGGGGTTTCTCTTAAATTTAGGAATGCTTTTTTGCCTTCGTCGTTCGCTACGGATGGCCAAGACCACCTCGATCAATAATAACATGAGTGAAGATGACACTCTCGACCAATTCGATCCTGCATGGAAAGCTAGAAGTTGTTCTACCTTGATGTGCTTTTTGCCCCTTGGTTATCACTACCCCGTTCGTGCATTCGTATTTCGTTGCAAATCGATTGACGAAGTGTGAAAGGACGAGTATGGTCACACGAAAAATAAGCTTTTGTGTGTTTAATAATAGGGCTTGCGTGGATATATAGGACCTTTGGAAAATTCATATTAGAATAATTTACACTTTTGTAGTAAATCAAAGACATGTACAATCGATCGGATTATTCGTCTTTTCATCAAATAAAGCCTAGTTGAACATTGTTTAAGTAAACTAGTTCGCAAGTTATTAAATCAAGTTAAATAATATCAGCTAAAGCAAAACTAAATTAGTATATCTATCTCTAGCATAAAGTATTAAGCAATCTCATTTAGGATGATACAAAAAGTGCTGTTGTCGTGCATTGCATATGTATGTACCCATTGGTGACTATCTGTCTATAAGATGAAACAGTGTACAATGCCAACTCAAATCCTGGTCAACGTGATGATCCTGTTGCTGCTAATAATAACATGCCACTCTACTCCTGACGCAAAAACAAGGGAACACAAACACTCGAATTTGAGACACAAACGCACACTTCGTAAAGATCACAGCAGGCCGTACTGAACAGTAGCAAGGTCGAATCTTACTTTAACTTCAATGGCGCTGCTGCCTAAAGCACCAGAGACATGTAGCTTGGCAGGTTAATTGTCACTGGCTATTCAGTCCCCCACGGCCTTTGGTTACCTCTGTATTCGTCTGCACGATGTCGACGCCGCGTGTCCTTTTACTAGGACAAGAAAATTTGCAATTCGTGACGCGTCGTATCACGTTGTTCGATGGCATGGCAACGCTCAGACGTTGCGGAGCAATGACGCTTATTTTTATCAGAGAAACTGTTTGGTAACACTCGAACGTTTGGCTACAGCGAAAGCCGTTTACGGCCCAAAAGCCGCCGAGGGTTATTCATCACTGAACGTGAGGCTTTTGGGATGTGCGGCCGTATCTCAACCAGTGCCTGTGCTATGTTATGTATCCTAAATTTGAGATGTAGTTGTACACTGTCATACAGGAGATTATAAGTTTCCCCTCATGCAAATTTGAGGGCCGTACATTATCAAGTGCGAGCGAAAAAAAAACCCACGGAGTAATTCTTTCGATTCAATAACGGCATTAGATTATTGTATTACCAAGACGTGTGTTATGTCGGAAACACAAAGCTCATCTAGCTTGAGGAAGGTACTGGCATACAACTAACAGAAAATGTGTTTAGCCTAGTTCCGTCTCGCTTGCGTTATGCAAATCGAAGCCGGTACATCTTTACAATGAAAATTAAAGAGAATGCCTAGAGCGTGAAACAAAGCGCACTGGGGTGGGGGCGAGACCTGCTTTATTTACTTCGGCGCGTATATATATAGTCAATCAAGTGTACTTCTATTTTTTCTCGTCTTTATGATGCGACACGATCATTGACTCGTTTTCATGCTCTTGTAGCCAGACGATGGTAGCAGGTGGATTAGAAACTTTACTTCCTACAGTCTCTGGTAGATACAGAATAGGCAAAGCTGACTGGTGCCTGATGCTCATTACGATGATTCGCGAACAGACAACTCTTTGTGCGAAAGCTCACGCGAGGTGAAAATTTTTCAAGAGCAGCGCATTTGTCAATGTAGACCGTCTGCGGTGCGCTGCACCCATATCATTTTATACAATCAACGGCAAGCAAAAATGTCCTGAGAATTCTTTCGATAAAGGCAGATAGCTTAAGGCGTCTCATGATATCTGGAACACGGTCTACCCAGCTCCGCCTTTAATGACACTAGGCCCTTGGCTAAGTTCACCCTAGTCTTAATTCTTTCCGCCCCCATTCACTGCCAGCTGCTATGTAACTATGATAATATAGAGGGGAACGATTGTGTGCAGCTTCGAATGTGGAGTAAGGTAATGGCGGTAGTACAGTTTAATATAATATTGTTTATACGCTATTATCACGTCAAAATATATAGAGCAAGAAATACTCTACTTCTGTTGCCAACAGGTATATAAATGCGATATTGGGCAGGTCCACTACAATCGATAGGTGGCTAAGCTCTTAAAGTAATGACGTCATGGCGGCAACGAACGTCCAATGTTGGCCGGAAAAAAGATTACAATATAACCAGAGGAACTTGTATCCCCACCGACAAAGCCTGCAGGCTAGCGCGGCCTTATAAGATCTAAGAGACAACCTTATATATATACATACATATATATTATGCTACTATAGTTAATTATTGTTATAGTCTCCGCCAAGATTTTCATTACCCTGAAAGTGATGCCAAGGCAGTCAAATTTCCGTCTGAATTGATGGGATGAAAATCATTGTATGCCTTATGGAAAATTCATTTGTAAAAAAATAGTGCGCTCACATTATTAATTCAATTATGCAATTAATACAATGCAGTATGCTATTGTAATTTTTTTGTTCAGCTTTTGTCGAAACACTCACCCATAAGATTATTTAAAACCAATCTAAAATATCTAAACATATACTAGGTATTTGGAGGCATATACCTCCCGCAAGATGTTTACTTTTGGACGACGATCATTTCAATCTTTATGCTCGGAGCACAGCTCGAAAAATTTATAGTACCTATTTCCTGTTTATATCTACCGCTGGACTGTCTACGCTGAATGCTCTCTTACCATTTGGCGAGTCATTACCAGACGTGTTTGCGCGCCAGCAACCCGATCACCCATCGGTCGTCTGCTCAGGTCTCCTCGTGCCCAACCGTTGGATTTTGAGAATTGCTAGAGGGAACGGCAGAATGTCGGACGAAATTGTCGGAGTTACCCGAAAACGAAAGGTCGAGGGTCAGGCCAGGCTCTGTGAAGAAGGGGAAAGATGTACGCGTGCGACACGACGAGCCTAATAATGGCCGGTTGTGAGGACCTAACAGAGTTTCTAACACAGAGGGTGAAAGGGTGCGACTCAGCATCTTGTAAACACCAGGCAAAGGGACAAATGTTCACAAGGCGACGTCCAGTCACGTCTCAACCCATTGTGATACCACTGACGACAGTAAGATGGCTCTGTCGAAGAACTAAAGGGGAGAAGGCGAGAATCGTTCGAGTTTTGGTTGGCACAGAAATGAAGCTTATGTTTGCAATGTCGACGGTATCATGACTGATCCAACCTATTTGTCGTTATCGTATAGTTTTCTTCGTTCCTGATAGTTCCTAGCGTCTAGCCTGCGCAAAACTTCCTTGTCTCCAGGCTATAATTGTTTGTTTCGCAGAAAATGTCAGCACCTGCAGCGGCTTTCAAACAATTAGAAGGACATCTTAGGAAATCCGATGCAGCGACACTAAGTGCTACGACGGCAGCATGGCTCGTGTTGGGCAGCAAAGTTTAAGGGTCCAGTGGTGTGGGCAATATTTAGGGATTGACGGATTGAAGCAATGCCGGCTCTGCTGGCACTGGAGAGCTGCTTCATCCTTCGGCCATCGACGCAATAGACTGAGTAAGAACGAAGATTAGATCACGATAAGAATGAACTAAGGACGACGATGCGCCGTTGCCAGCACGCATTTGATTGCCCAGACGACAACCCTCAGTTACCCTCAAATAACGTTTCGCGCAGAACCGCTATATTCTGCATATGAATATTTATAATTCCGTAGTAAACGACGTTTGCTGAGGTACAGCGTAATGGAAAAAGAGGAGGAATGGGGGCTTGAGGGGCAAGGAGTGTTCGGAGTTCCCCTATGTCAATATGACACAACGGCGTCATATTATTTGCATATTTTAGAACAACTGGAGTTAGACTTTCGTTTACGATCGTCTGGTACAGTTTCGTGTCAGTCAGCTGTGACGGCGCATGGTCATAGACGACACGGGTGTTGATAGCCGGAAATTTACTGCATTAGCATATTAATTAGATACAATATCAACCGCGTAACCGTTCGTCACACAGATTGAGATAAAAAAAAAATGGCATTCTTATTTTTCAGTGGATGCAGATGGTCAAAAACACGCAATTAAATACAAAAAACAAAAATGATGGATATCTTGAGAAGTGTATCTAACATTGTTGCATACTATAATTCATTAATGTCATCAGTATATAATGTGTTGTGTCAACAAATGTTGTTAACTGATCATTTTTCTGAATGTTTTCATATGTTCTTCGTTTCGTTCGTCGGCTGAAGCTCAGGGCTGCCCCACAATCAGAGCAACTATAACTGCGTAGATTTTAACCGCGCACATGGACGCCAGCCAGACGTGTCGAAGCTGCTACGTCCAGACGATGGTCTATCACAGCAATATGGTTTACTCTCTCTCGCTATTGTGAGCTCTGATAGTTGTGCCAGTCTTCTCTGTTTGATACGTCTGAATATTCTAGCTGTTATGGCTGATGAGAACAAACACGACAGCGCCAACGTACAGCGTTCTACTCGCTGAACATAAGTGAGCGGAAAAATGTCAAAATACAAAATTTAAGCACAAATTTCGTTGATACGGTCATTGGATCGCTGCAGCCGGCTTTTCCTTTGCGAAAGTCAACATTCAGATTCATGCTGTTGGACGACGGAGACCGTTCTCAGAATCATTACGGTATTATGGGCATGTAATTCTCGTTCGAGTTAGAGAACCTGAGTGGCTCTCGCTGCTTGCAGCATTAAGCAACTAGTATGTACTTCATGGCACCGTAGACGCAGTGACCCTACCCATATAAGTGCATATGTACGAGAATAGTGGCTTGAAATTTCATGAAACGGATCTAGTGAGCGATGAACACAATCCGCTGCTGTCAGGTCACAGTGGGTTTACTATCGGTGCTGTTATGTTTTGGTCGTCGCCGCAGACTTCGCCCGGGCATGAGGACTAGTAACCCCATCAAATGATGCTGAATCACATACAAACAATCGAAAGTTGGATTAAAAAAATGCAGGAACGATACATAGCTTATCGGCCTTGACGTCGTACGTTTGCAGTACGCACGAAGCAACGTGAAACCGATCAAATCATCAGGGGGTACCATATATAGAAACCTTTTGAAACGTTAGCTGTAGTCTCAGTGCTTTCGATAGTTACGGGGGCGCGTGACCTGCCATTCTTTCTGGTCATCCGAAATCAGAAGATTTGGCCAGTTCATTTCGAAAAACCAATAGCGGCCCCCGCAGATAGATGAAGTCATTGACTTAACCAGAGGCCTGAAGAATCGGTCAGCGTTGTTGTGGTACCTGACGATAACGAGAAAAAAGTTAGCGGCAGCTCGAAATAACGTTTCAAAATGAACAGACCGCCGGAAGTATTGGCTGAAGGCACTGAACTTCTCCAACCTTGTGCCCTAGGAGAGGCAGTTGCCCTACATCGATGTTGTGGGATAACAATTTAATCGTGCCAGCAATCAACTGAAACGTGCGAACGAATGGTAGCCCTCTACCAGCCGCTCCTAGATTAAGATCTGAGGTAGTCGTTACCGTCTAGGTTCGCGTATGTTGCCCTAATGCACGTGGTAGCGTGCGGTAACTGTGTAGGTATCAGGGTTATTCTTCATCAGTCCATGTTTTACTTATACGACGGCCGGTGATAGGTTTGCATACAGAATTTTACCATTCTACTCTAGTACGCAGCGTTAGTTTCAAGGCGAAATTAACATGCATACACACGTGTCCTCGGAACTAGTATGTTAATAGGCGATAGATATACATATATACGTATAATTAGCAAAATGGTAGCATACGTTGTTCGAACGTTGAATGTTATAGATAATGTTATGAAGACAAAAACTATACAACTAATTACTCAGGTACAGAAACAGTTTGGTACATTAAATTTTCTGTCCACATACAAACGGACGCCGAATGTAAACATATGACTTTTTAGTCTGGTGCAAGCGTGCTCTCAAGCAACAAATAAGGAAAGTTTCATTGATCGACTCCTATAAAGTATGAGATAGTAAGGTGTTTTCTAATAATTTCGTCACCCTGACTAAGTTCGAATTAAGGGTGTTTGTGTGGGGTAGTTTCATTCATTTTGATCTAGACTAAATGTAGCACAAAAGCAGCCTCATGAGACAACAACTATACCGTGCTTGCGGATTCTCGTTTTCGAACTTATCCACATAATTTTTTTTATCGTTCGATTCTACAGTTGCTCGTCTTTGCAATAAAAACCGATATTCTTCCATTTGCATACAGTCTACCAAATGGTTGTCCTCTTTTTTTGCCAGGTGGGGGATCTGCTCATCGAGAAATCTTCTCATCGTCGACAAGAGCCACTAACAAATCTATGCAAGCACCAAATTCATCTTGAATATCTTGCATCGTTTGACAGAATTACATCACTTGCTGCACATTAACAGTCAGACTAGAGACCCAGAATAAATGTCCGTATGCCAGGAGACGAAATGCTTCATACACACAGAGCCGCTGTTACTGCGCTGCCAGTGCAAAAAGAGAGGCAATTCCAGCGATTCGCCTAGATAGAACACGGATGTTGGGCCGATTTGTGCTGTTCAACGAAGTTCCAAGCCAATGGGCTGTCTAGAATAATATATGAATGACCCCAAAAGGTACGGAACAAGATGATCGTTCTTGTTTCTCACGTGATTTAGCAATACGTGCGGGTAAAGCCCGCGTACTAGCTACCGACTAGTACTATTCAATTTCATTGAATTACGAATCAATTACATTACAAATATATGATATATGATACAAATAATGATCATTGGGTGTTGTTCTCTGAGATAGAAGACAGAACGGAAAATAGAATTTCTTATTAGAAGAATAGACTGATTTTCCATGAGGCTTCTTTGACAGCAGAAGTCACACGCATCCGTAGATTCCTTTGAGTCAAAGTTCCGTCAAGATACAATAGTTGTAATATCAAACAAGTAGTAATCAAGAAGCATGTCTCTCTTCACATGCTCATATCAAGACCTTACGAAAAAGATTTCAGTACTCGTAGGGCCTCCAAACTCTGACCGAAGCACTCGAACTAACGCGTTGAACACATGACGGGTTTAGATACGTACTTACAATTTCAGTTAGCTGATTTACGCACAAGTCGACACGTAATAACAATGTAATATCGTGCTAGTTATTATATACGTTTATAGTTACTGTTACAGCTTTTAACAGTCATATGTTAATTAATATCGAAAAACGTACAATTTCATAAACAAGCACATAAAGCGTTCGGCACTTGATAAATACGCTCGGGTTCCGTAAATGTCAAGATAGACCACGCCCGAAGGCATAAAAACCTCGTCCTGCAAGAATATTTCGCTCGTCTTTACTACTCCTTTCCTTTGTCGTGGTCGTACTCATCTCTACGACAATGACTAACGCTATTACGAATGTTGCTAATTAAGTTTTGCAGCGGTAATACAGCGTCTTCATTGTTGTGGTGACAGCTCTCTCCCTTTCTATATATATCCACATAGATGCAACAGAAGGCCGGCTACACATATTTGTATATATAGCCCCCCCTCTGTTGCATTCTTAGAACTCGTTCAGGAACAGATGTCACACTTCGAAACAGTTATCAGAGGGTAAACTTTTTCTACAAAAAGATGATTTTGCCGCTGGTCTAGATCTAAAGCGTTAGCTTACTCTTATACATGTGTCTCATAGGCCTGAGACGAATAAGTAACAATAAACTGCCCGCCCGTTACCCGCAAAGTTGACTGACCCGTCTGACTATTGATTTGGATTCAATGGAAACGGAACGATAGGAAAGAGGTGCAAGCACTTCGCCTAAAATTAATATAGAAGGACAACACAGGAAGTGATGTCTTTAAAGGGCAATTAAGTGGTACATGTACCATTTGACTTTTCGCTCTGACATGCCCCACACGCTTCTATAGTGCCTCGAATTAGTCTGTTGTACTATATCTGTCATTGTGCTGAGGACTCTAACGTATTTTTAACGAAATTCTAGTGTAATGCATGAAGATATAGATGTTAAAAAACGGTGTTTTTCTAATCAAGAGCATATTCTACTTCAACAAGTTTACACTTTGATAACTTACTAGAAGTTTTATTTATTTATTACACGCAATATCTGCGATTCGCTTTTCGGAACAAGAAGCCATTTCGAAATAGGGACGATTTCCTTCTGCGTTCATGTTATGTTTAATATAATGAGTCTCTAAAATACATCAAGAGCAAGTGCTTGGCCTGACTGAGAGCCTTGAGTGCACACAGCACAACCTTAATATCCATATTAAAGGCTGGTAGTCGGGAAATTAAATTAAGCGATTTGATTGCAAATGTACACAAACGGTAAGAAACAATGTAATCATTTCTGGATTGGTATTTTCGTTTAAAGAAATATTTAGTAGGGGCACCAAAGGGATTCGAGAGAGTTCATAGTTGGCTATGTACAAAAACGTTTGCCCATGTGACGCGTTGTATCATTCTATACTGTATATATAGGGGCACTGCGCGTGTAGCGATTAGTCGAACAAAATGTTTTTACCTGACTCATACGATATTTTGATCTACGTAACCGTTAACTGAAGTTAAATATAATTTTCTTCTGCCGCTTCTATTACCTTGAACTGAGCATTGAAATATTATATATATAACCTAAATATCTTAGCGTTATATAGCAATTAATTTAAACATTGAGACGCTTCTCGGACATACAGAGTTTACTTAAGTGGCAGCCGTTATTGAATAACTGGCGATGCTTTCTGAACATTGGCTTTTGTTTTTGTCGTCATCAATTAGATTTTTCCCAAAATTTCAATAGTCGGCTTCTTTATTGGCATCATTCGTGTAAGTTGACAATAGCAAGATTATCGTATAATTTCTCCCAATAGACAGAGGCCCTTTTACGTCTCTGAAGCTGAACAAATGATCGTTCTAGCTACACTCCTAGCCGCGAGGAACTGTCCTCCAGCGACCGCATCAAGATAATCTCATCTAGTAAACGAGTCTTCCCTCTTTCGTAGTCCCTATTTCGAAAGGAGCAAGTTGAATGGAAAGAACTATTATTTTCGCCCCTTCCTGCAGCGTAATAGCAAGATTTTTTCTGACGAATAGAATTTCATCGCACGTAATACTTTTTCCCTTATCCTGGAATATATTCAAATACTGCCTAATCGAACATTCCAAGGTTATCGACACTTTCGTACAAGGCAAAGTGTCCTCCAACTCCTGTCTTTTAATTTAGTCAATAGTAACAATTCATTTCTATGTCTACCTAACCGCAAGATCAGATCTTTCAGTCGATCTTTCCCTGACTGCCTCCATGTACTCCCACTACATGAGTGAAAGAGCATACAGATATTGATACTAACTAGAGAATGTCGAGAAATAGATCTTGAGCCTTGCATTTGTATTTGTTCATTCAGTTTGCAGCTGGGGGACGACAGGATTTCTGATTAGTCCTTTGTTCACTGTCGACACATAGATGGCTGGTCATTGGAGGAAGCCATTGAAAGTTTAGCGACATGCACTGCGACCCAGCACCGAGCGTCAGGAATTGATCCTGTAGTCGCGCCTCTTTATTTCTACCTGTATTCTACCTCTGTATTTCTGTCTATATTCCATTCCTACATGTATATGTAACTATAGTACGATCCAGAATTAGCTAAGCTACGCAACAATTTTGCGTAAACAGTTCTACTGTTTCAACGAAGTAGCGAAGCCAGTGATCAGGCGCACTATCATAGCACTGTAATGAGGCTGAGATAGGAAAAGGTCGCCTGTCTTCGATCAAACCTACCTCAGCCACATTGTAGAATACGAAAATATATATGTAGTGAGTAAGTTGGCCTACTTTAATCATAACTTAGGGGTGGATATTTCAGGCGGGGCTGACTCACACTCACGTTCTACTTGGGGTAGTAGCTGAGTGGCAACTCCATCGAGATCAGCGATCTTAGTGTTGCTGATATTGGCATTAGTAAAATGACTATCTACTCATTGAGACCAGACATCAAAATTATGACTATTTCTTTACTGCTGATATTTGTCTTTGAAAAAAAAATGTCGTAGGGTTAAGTGCTTCTTATTTACAATAGTATCTTAGAGCATTATTTAGTATCGTTAAAGCGGCGTGACTAAACTGTTTACGTCATGCTAACCCTGATTCTTGTCTTTGCCTAACGTGAATTCCCCTTCATATGTAAATAGTATTGTTTGTTTTCGATTGACGATCTAACGTCCTTCATGTTTTTGTTTTTCAGGTAATGTCAATTGCTATACACGGTATACATCTTTTATCTTCAACACAGCAAAATCGATTTTATATGCCATTTGGAGCGTTACCTCGAAGAGTGTTAGTAACATAATATGGAGTTGGCTAAACTTACGTTAGGGAAATAAGAAAATTTACCCACTTCGAAAACAGTAGCTATATTCGACCTTCGGCATTCTGTCTGCACTTATTCCTAGGTCTCACCACCCCACCCCCCGTCCCCCACACCCACACCCACACACACAATCTAAGTCTAATCCACACCAGTTAACACTTATAATATCTACACGTTTTCAAAATATGTGAACAAAGGTGGCTCTTAGAGTAAAAATAATTAAATCATTCTTATCTACAAATATTTGAGGTATTAATAGTGACAATTGTGGTGTTCGTCATCGCAGCCCTCGAGCAACTTCCGAAACCCGAAGCCCACCTCATGAGGGTGCCATCCACGTCGACTACTACATTAGCACCTACAAATGGTACAACTACAGTCAATATATTGCAGGAAATCTGTGTTGCCAGCAAATTGCGCAATGCTTTTCCCTCCATTTGATTAACCCTTTCTTTGAGCCACTGTTGATTCTAACGAAGCACCTGCGCCTGCTTAACAAAATGTCGATGAACGTGACGGCACCACCACTATTTTCAGAAGCATGTTTGACAGTGGTAGGCCACCCTTTTCCTACTAGGCCCTCGTCATATCTTCTGGGATCGCCTGTTGCATGATAGAAGCGCCGTTGTCAATACGTACGCGGGAACATACTCTTATTTTTTTACCCTGACTTTCTTTTCGCCTTTTGTTATGTAACGCTGCCGAGTACCCGTTATCCGGATAGCCTTGTGACCCTTTCTGTTTTGCCTTCTTCTTGAATATGGGCAAGTTTTTAAACTGCAAGATCTATGAGCTCTTCGTTTATTAATCAATACAGGCTCGATACAAGCTACTCGTCGACTGTCGAAACATTAAAACAATCCTATCTCCTATGATTTTGAACATTTGCTTTTAGTTACTTTGCTTGTTTGGCACAACCCGACTCAGTAGCGACTAATGTTGCGCGGTCGTTTACGTTTTATTCAGAAATTGTAAAACACACAAGTCGTTCCACCTATCTCTGCAATCTTCCTTTCGTTTATAAGGTGTTATTTGGCGCCTCGTACTGATAGCCTGTCTAGTATAGAAGATTTGTTTTTTTTTTTTTTTTTGTTATTTTTCCGCCCATTGGCGCACAGTAGACATAAATAAATTTCTGTCGACTGACATTATCCGCGTTGGTCATGTACCAGTTTAGAATAAACTTTACCATTTCGCTCGGTGTATTGTGTTTATATATGTGTATATATATGCATCTAACTGGAGCTATCCTTACGTGGTACCATCATTATTTGTGGTTGATACGTTAGCTAATACATGTGTAGGTAGACGTGCCGCCGCCTTTTAGGGTTAGTACTAATTGAAGAGGACCGTCTCCATTAAAAAAATCGGTAGATTAATTAAGCTTAATTTCTTGGAAACAAATATTCCGAACCACTTGCGATGATATACATGAAATGGTGGTAACGTTCCGTTCCGCTGATACAAACATTATTTAGGAACACACAGGTCGAAGTTAGATTGAATGGATCAAATCTCTGTTGGCAAGAAAATATTACAAACTACTGTTCTAACCAGCCTTACTCTTAGTTTTTTTAAGTTCGTATGAAAAGATGTTGAAAATATAATAAATCTGCCTATAACTGAATAGCCAATTATCCCTATATGTATTTCATCTAACTATAACTAGATCAGTGCAAAAAAGAACAGCTAACTTTCAAAGGCTGAAGCTGCTTAAATAATTGCCACGAAAACTTTACTTACATTACTAAGTATATTTTGAATATATTTTATTTCTACTCGAAGTGTAATGTTTATTTATTATCTATGGGCAATATAATTAATAAACAATTTAGGAACGAGTTCATCTTGGCAAGGGTTACGTTAAACACGCACATGTTTACCCATCCATCCATCCATCCATCCATCTGCTCACGCAGTGCCGCGTGACCTCTTTAGTGTGTGCATTTTATAATAATGTATTGTTGCTCAATTCGGAGATAAACGCTTATCTTCTGGCTATTGGTAAATTAGATATATAGGAAAGTTCGTTTTCCTCTTATGATGTCCTAATATTGGAAAAAAGCATACCACGTTAAAAATAGATCTTCCTCCCCCACAGGAACACTGGATAGGTAAACTGGTCCTTATTTTATAAGGTGTACGCTATCTCTCCACGGAAATTGGCTTAAATGCTTCGTTTTGCAATGAATGTAGTAACGAGAGACGAATGGCTGATCGACTTTGCAGATTGTGAGTCTATGGACAAGTGTAACCTTACGGACGCAGTGCCCGGCAACGACGGTCCGAAATTCAGTGAAATGGGTCAGCAGGAAAAACTCAAAGTCTGCAGGTAATAACAATATTTGTATTGAGAAACTATCCGTATATATTATTACATCTATAAAATAGAGTTTCGTTATCGTATGGCTATTTGTTTCTTTCTCAATCGTTCGTTTGCTACGCCTAAATTTGACAGATTCAGGAAACGATTTAAAAGCAGCTTCGAATAGATATTGCTGACCACGAGCCCAGCAGAAACGTTACTTGACGCTATGTTTTACCAATGTTTATTAAAGAATCTTGCTAAAAGTTACCGCATTATACACCCAACTCTGGTAGGGTCTAGTGGAAACACCTACTCCTGTGAACCTGTCAAGCTAATGGCACGCTGCTTCTGGAATCACAGTATCACAGTTTGCAATCTATCCCTGTATCCGATAGAGTGACGCGCGCATATAAGGATAGAAAATCCTTCTAGTTCCTGTATAGAAGGGCTACCTAGCTTCGTGATGTTCTAGGGCGCCACCGGAAAATTATTTTTTATACTATTCGATCATATTAGTTTGAAATAATTTGCAAAGTAGTTTTAGCTAGCGATCCTATCGAAGGTGCGACCTTTGTCTTAGCTGAAAACAATAGAAGATGCCAAATAATATTTTTCTAACCCCGAGAGGCTTGTACCCACTTTTTTACATCAGACGTCACTGATTCGATGTACTCAAGTCATCGTCTCCTCTCCATTTCAGTGGTAGTGAGGCCGTAATTTACCATAAATACGACAGGCATGCATGGAACACAATGGACTCTATAAATTGAATTTTATTTGTGCCATATAGAATATCGATAAATCTAGCTGTTTTTTGTGAGCAAGATATTTGGAGCCCTCCTAAAAGACAGTACACGCCTGTAGGAGTTACACTTTCTTCAACTAAACAAGTTATAGTAACCACCAACGTTTAGTTTGCGGTAATTATCAAAACGTCTGATGTGAATAGTTGTTCCATATGTAGGTAGAACTTTTTTTGCGGCTTAAAATACCACTTTAGTCAGAAAAATACAACGCACACAATGGGCAGTCGTAGCGGTTTTTCTACCCTTTTGTGCTGCATACTCTGTCTATCGAGTGTTCAGCCATGTGGTACTCGGACGCAAATGATTTCGAAGGTGTCTGCACCGCCATATGTGCCTTTCGCCTGTATCAGGACTATGCTTCATGTCAGACCACTACGGTTAGGACAGAGGGTAAAAGAAGAAACCCACAGGCTGTTCTCTATAGGGTCGTGTATATACATAGTTGTTAGCAGGGATACGGACGAACATCCACAGCACGCAGACGGACAACTTCGGATAATCGTATCCGAAGTTTTGAACATAGATTTGGAAAATTTTTAGGACATAATTTTATGAGCACAGACAAAGACTGATTTAGTGTGCTATGTTTTTTTATTCTGGCTGTACTAAAGGGCTTTGAAAAAAGCCCTTGACTGTTCGAGCCTGTTCTATTGCGACCGATTGACCCGTCTCTTCACCGGTGGAGAGCGATTCTTCAAGCGGTTCTGCACTAAAATCTGTAAGTAAAACAATAACAGAACAAACCTTGTTAACGAATAAACTAATAAAACGTCCTTTCACTAATTTATTACTCACTCATAAGTACCCATTTATCCACGGTCGTCAGATGCTTTGCAATTGTTGAAGCGCCTAATTAGGTGTTGCAATTCAGAGTGGTCCGTGGCGGAGATAACTGGGAGATTCGTTGCTCATTTGCTATATATTTCGTCAATAGTAATAATTTATTACTATTAGTATTATTAAATATGTTTATTATTTATTTGTTTTCCAATGATCGCTAGTTACCTAGTGACAGAGTAAACGCTCAAAGCAATGGCCACTTATACCTGTAATTTGCCCACAACACTAAGGCATACATTGGTGCATAGTACCTTGTCACTAGCAACCTCTTCACATACAACGCTCTGCAACTTACCGTACGCGGCCGTTTCGTTGAGAGATCTTGGCTTTCGCGCACAGAAACGCTGCCCCTTACAACGCATCAAAGGAAGAAGCCGATCGGCACACAGGCCGAAAATAAATTCGGGAACACGTATAGAGTTACGACACAGTGCACCAGTGTTCCGTCCTTTTTAAAGTAAAACGAGTCAGGCTTGCTGAGTCCTCCAAGATGGCGTTCCTCAGCTTTGCAAGACACACTTGGTGGGTAATAACTGTTTTGAAAAAGGTGGGACTCAAGCATTTGTTTGCAAGGAAGCGCTGCTGCCACACGAAGTCCAGTCAGATCGAGATTGTGAATAGTATACATAGATAAATTGAGCGGATGGCAAACATAGCATGGGGCTTGCGCCATTTACAGATTGTTCAAAAAATGTATGCGGTAATGAGTAGTTAGCGCTGTAAAACTGTCATTCTAGAACAATAAAGTATATTCTCATAGAGTCTTTGCATAACTTTTTTTTTTTTAATGTTAATATCCGTTGACATATTTCCTTATAATACTGCTTCAGGTGTAGATTTTGTTTTTCAATTGAAACCTCATTGTTTTGTTAGGTAAGGGCCTCACGCCGTGGGGCGGCCGTTTCAAACTGCAAGCCTATTCCCGCCTGTGCTGATTTATGTTTTCGTTTGTTTGTTATGAAATAAAGAAGCCTCTAGTCACGAGTGCCGCATTTTAACTATTACTGTTATTATTAGTAAGTTATATTCTGTAGCAGTTGCAGGGCCCGCGTTAATGTTACATGTGACTGATTCGGCCCGTAAGTTACAAGTTGAAATATCTTATTAATTTCGTTGTTTGTACGTGTATCTGGTTCTCACAGTCCATGAAAATGGTCTTACATCAGATAATTGCGTAAGGAGTGTCCACACTGAAGCTGTTGACAGATGCGCGCTTCACTTAGAGAAAATGCAACAATTGGCTAACCACGTTTCTCCAAATGAAGAGGCTGTGCAACAGGCATGCTGGTAAGTTGTTTTTCCATGTACAGACTATCTTTATTGTTAAATACGTTTAAAACAAGGTGACACTCGAGATCAGTCAATGCATAGTGTCCGATGAAAAAAAAGGTACTTCAATGATAAACAATTGTAAAATTCAGTAGCTGTAAGAGTTAACAGGCGACTATACAGATATGCTCAGCTGTCCCATGCTGAACTGTTTTGCTAGTAATTTCCCGCTCTGATCGACTCCTCACGCCGACAGAGTAGCAATTCACAGTAATCTACCCCTATGCACATAGATATCGTACGGTCAGACTTTTTTGTACCATCGACGTCGGCTTTCGATGAAGCCGAAACATGCGGTAGCGTTGGAATTGTAAAAATGTCCCTAGTTTTTTCATGCGCTACAGCTTTAACGAGCAGTGGCAATACCAACATCAGGGTTAATAACTACAAAAGGCTGTAAAGTAGAAATCATTATAGAAATGTCAACAACAACACGGAAGCACTAATAGATAATCTAGAAATCATCCGAAAGCCTTTTTACTTGAAAAGCCACCGCCGCCGCCGCCGCCGCCGCCGTCGTCTATGTAAGTTTTCTATACATCTGTGCCACCTCATCTGTGATCTGGTCGACGGACGCCAACTCCTTCCTTACGCACGATGTTTGTCCAACTGCGGACAACAATATTGTGGGGGCAGTGTGAATTTATATCGTAACTCATTTTATTTTTTTTCTCTCTGAGTCTAGCTTCTTAGCTTGCTCGGCGAAGATGTGATGGCACATACGTTAATTACTGGGGCTCTTTGTCATTGCATTTGCAGAATGAAGGCCTCTACAAATCATCCTAGTGTTGGCTTCCATTGCTTCACGCATAAACGACCCAAGAGAGAGAAGCGCATACACACAAACGTCTGAATATTCAGTGCGCCATAATCATCTGTCTGATCAGCGCGTTGGCCGATGTGTACCTGTTACCACCTTGTCGTTGTTTACACATTGATGGGCTGTACACGTTTACGTGGTGAAAGGACACACAAAGCAAACAAATGCGCGCACGCACGCACGCACGCACACACAAAGGCGACTATGCGTTTGAAAAACAACAATGACACAACAAACGTATCGATTCTGTTGTTGCTCTTGGCGATCGGTTGCTCCTAAGAAATCACTGAAAGAAGCAGCGGTCTCCTTAAGAGCGGAAGCGCAAAAAAGACGCACTACTGACTGCAGTGTTTGGAGACCTTTAAATCATTGACCTTTCAGGAATGATAAGAAACATGAAGCAGAAAGAGAAGGAGTAATAAGCGAGAGAGCTATAGGGGGGAAGTCGGCATACAAAGGTTGAAGATCTCTGCGACACCGGCGACAAACAGCGTCGACGGTGATCGATGAACGACATTCACCCACTAAATATGCTAAACAAATGGACCCATTGCGGTCATATAAGGCTATTCAGAACTGGCTGAAGGTACCTGTCGTGGTAATCCGTGGCCGCTGAGAGAACCAGAGAAAATAACAGTGCAGAATAGTCACTTGCTTTTGACTGTTACGGCAAATGAAGAGTTGCTGTATCAGATGCAGACGAAGCGGCCGATTGTCGATGATTTGCTAGTAAGAAGGGCACAAGAATGAACTGAACAAACCGGATCATCTTCACCGACTCTAATTTCCATTCTTAGCGCTACGAATCCCTTGTTACGATTGGACCACAAATATACGGTGCCATTATTATACGTTCTTGTTCTGATGTATGTTATCCTGGACCTTCTTGTCATTGCACCGATAAGCCCAGTAATCGAAGTGCATCGACTACCCCCATCGGTTGCTTGTTTCTTCGACATGAGCTCAACCAATATGCAACAATGTATTTATGGCTTGATTTTTGCTAGAAAATAAAGATAATATTCTGTAGAAAGAGCCCTTTCAGCAATTGACTGTTCATTTATTTAACTGCATAACTGATATGTATAACTGCAGAAACAGAAACACGTAGGACTGTGACAATCGTAGAAACAAAGACGCGTTTTTCCTATTTCATTAATACATTTTATTTCTACATATCTCTTCCAGTGAGCACCGTATGTATACCGATTGCTACCGGCGTGAGGTCAGCGCGAGGTGTTCTGTAGATCTCTCGGATGTACCTCTGCACCCGGACCGCAAGGTTGACATGTACTGTTCAAAAGACTACACAAATGACCCCGCGGCGCTATGCCGAGAGCAGCGTCAGTTAAACTTCGATTCGGTTCAAGCCGGTATCTCGGCATCGTCTGCCCTTTTCACGCCGGCTAACAGTGGCTCTGCCGGCATCGGATTCGTAACGTGCTTCGCTGTTATACTTCTACGCGTCCTCGTTTAGAATTCTCGCAGAACATGTATAGAGTACCGCTATGAAATAGTACATGCCTATATATGTCGAACGGACAGAGAGCTTAATTTAGTAAAATATGAGAAATTAAATGAGGCGCACCTCATAGCGACATCCGTAAGTAACAACAACAACAACAACGATGATAGAAGAGTTCAAAGGGCAAATGAAAAAAAACCGGGTCGATCGGTGAATAGCCGATGAGTAGGCCACTTACGAAACGTTATGTCCGTATCCCTGTGGCGAAATGCCGGTAAAAATTCATTCTATAGTGATAAATGTACTCAACGTCAATATGAGTCGCACACTAGTCGAACGGATACGAAAGAACGAGAATAAACTTGCAAAAAGTTTAGTTGAGGTCGAAAAGGGCAAAGGGACATGCCGATAGACAATATAAACCTGAATAGGTCGAGTAAGGTCAAATAGGTAGCGTCGATAAGCGTGTTGTGAAATCTACACTGACACATTGTAAAGCTAACATTTACCAATACAGGTTGAAAGACCTTCGGTCAACTTTCGACCTTGCAACACCTAGCCCTGTGCCAATAATTGAAATTCAACAAAATTAAATTCTATAAGCCTTGGTTAAAAAGTTATTGGGATAGTAATCTTCACGTTCGATGTAACGTTTTTGCGGCCAATAGCGAAGAGTGGAATCATCAAAAAACCCTAAACCAGTAAGATAAGGCAACGAATACGTAGAACTAACTGTACGTTAGATAAGCTAAAGTAACTAACCCAAGAATATGTGTTCTAGTTAATAGGAGAGTAGTACGATAATGCACAAGTCATTGTAACTATTAAAACCTAAGTAATAATGGATAGCTTAATATAATGACGAACGCGAAGCTGTGGGACTTGTTGAAGGGTGTATTTTTCTAGGGATTGACGAGCGTGTCCCTTTTCGGAGCGGTGTGGTAATGATGAATGATAGAACACGGAAAAACGAAAACGATCCAGGGTAAGAAACAAACCACGAGAGAGGGTGTAGGCGAAAAATCGGTTAGGCTAAGTAGTAATAGTAATGGTAATGATAGTAGAATGTTTTCAAAGCCGTTTTACAATTTACTGCCTAAATGAAGAACAAATTAAATAACAAACTGGGAGAAGTCTGAACAAATCTCCGTCCGGCTGTAGCTAACAACCGAGAAACCACATGGGTGCCGGTCGATACGAGCGCCAAGCCTCCAAATACTGAATGTACTATAGCCGTCCTATGGACGATATAGAATATGAAGGAAGAACGAGAGTTGAAGAATGAAGAAAACAGAGTTCTTTACTGTAAAATGTTACTATTATGACTTGTACTGTTGCTAGCTAGCTCTTGTAGTCTGTGAACTCCATCCATGCGACGATAATGATTCAAGCATGGCGTACGACATAAACCAGTCTGTAATCATTTGCCGCTTCTGTTGTACAGCGTCATAGATTAGTTGTGTTCTGTAAGAAAGGAGACAGTATCGGAACATGTAAAAATCAGTTGCAAAGTCAGCATGAGGTGACTTTACGAACGTAAACCTGACCGCTAGTAGATAGTAATCGGGTTCCACTGATTACACATAGACAGTGGCCACCTGCTGCAGCATTCATTTATATATATATATATGTATAAATGAATACCTGGTATCTGTAGGCCTAACTTGAGCTGTTCGCAAGCACCACACTGTATAGAGATTGCATAAACAGGAGCCACTGCGATTTCACGAGTACGTTGAGGATATTTGGTCTAACGAACATCAAAATTAGAGTAAAAACATATTCACAAAAATTCGCGTGTATCTATTAGAATCGAGAGAAAAATATCAAACACCAAAAAGAGTAGAAGGATCGATTAACAAATCTTGGCACGTCCCGAGCACTCCTACACATTTTACTGACCTTACCACGCCAGCAGAATTTCGAAAATAATCAAGTATCCTCCCTGAACCTTTCGCACTGGGGCCCATCATGAGGCAGTCGACGACAGCGAACTTTCGAGTGCTCAATGGTCGCGAGTAAAGCATTTCATGTAAAAATATTTGGAAATGGTCCCTTTTCTGCCCGTAACAACCATGATATATCTTTAAGTTAGTACGATCAATCAGTCTAGCTATCTGCTATATTGCTCCTATTGACCTTGATATCGAAAAAGGAAACAGAAGGAAAAAAGAAAATCAAACGAGCAAAAGGTGGAAATATGAGAGGGTCTGAAAGACAAGGAGACAGACTGTACTACTTTGAAGCGGTGGAGAACATGAACAATTAAAACTGAGCTAACCGATATCATTATTGCCTTTACCACTGTGACGTTATTATTGTTATTATTATTACTCGAGAAAGAGCCGGGCCGCAAAGTGACGTCCTTGACGTTGAATCGATCACGTGAGTAACGTACGAAACAAAAGTTGGAAAGCTGAAATCGAACGAAAAAAAAAACAGAGCACAATACCAATAACAATATCAACAGCATGTTACTATAATGGTTAGTAGTGTTTTTTTGGCTAAGTTCTGATGTTGTTGAATGTGCCACAATAAACCCTAACAAACAATAATAACCAAACGTATCTCTAATTGCGTCTTGAGTTGTAGGTGCCACATTGATAGGTTAGGTAGTATATGTTTGTTTGCATTTTCCCTTATATTCCTTGCTAGCGGATTACAAAGTATCAGCGGCACAAGGCTAGGCTGACAGACTGACGAGCCGATATAAGCAACCGCTTACTCAATGCGAAGCTGCATTACGTCTCTCCATTGCTTTGCCGTACCGAAACCGACGTTCATTGCTCCCGGAAAATCTGACATGCGTTTGAAGTGTGTCGACGTATGGGTGGGCTTTTTCCCAACCGTTTGGTCCTATCGCGGGCGCACAAGCACTCGGTGCAGCGATTTGTGATCAGTTATTATTATAAATCTAGAGCACCAATCCTCTCCAGGGTCGCAACGTGTTCGAATGTGCCGCATCATTTCAGCTCATCGCTACCTGGGTTGGGCTGGCCTTCATTTCGATCTTATGCTGGGTGCCGATATTTCGTTCGCGTTCGATCGGACAGCCGGCGGCTAAATGCTAGAAGCCTCGCTATCCGCTTCAAGTAGTTTGTAGACAGCCGGTCTTTAAAGCGAGCAGCAATATTTGCCTACGACAGCACAAGCTCGAGCAGCGTTGCTGGTGATGGACCAGCTCTCATGCGACACTTTCGATGACCCTGCTGATACGAACAGGCACTTTGCCTTGAAGCGTTCGATTCGTCGTTCAATTACAATCGCCGACCTTCCTTCCTTACGAATATACCATTGGCCATCGCTGGTCAATAACAGTGTTGTGAGAACGTGAACGGATGATCCTTGCGTAGGATAGCCAGCGCGCGCTGTGCCCTAGCAGGCAAGCCGAGGACGATAACGGGCGTGCGGTAAGAAGTCATAAAACGTACCAAGCCATTCTCCGCGCATCAAATACTATACTCAAATCTTGAAGATGACGTCAGAAAAAGCAAGATAGTGACGATGTCGATTTCTTGAGATGCGGCCAGCCACAGAGAAGCCGGAACTGCTCCTGCAGCAGCAACGATAACAACAAACAGGTAGTTCACGTTTCGACAAAACCCCGTACACGTAATAGAGGACGGGGGACTATGCACCGCTAATGGATAACGATACTCTAAAATTAAAAATTGCCCACGGCGTTACGGCCCTTCGTGTTACAGGTACAGCGTGTGATGTATATATATGTATACTCAATGATGCCCCGCCATCCAAACGATGCTGATAATGTCTATTTCGTACTAAAGCAAATACTATAGTCAATAGCCATAACTTCATTCATTCGTAGGATAGCGCTGTAGTTGTCGTAGTAGATCTATAAAGAAAGCAAAGGGCATACGAGCATACGGTCGCATTAGTTTCTATTTGAAGGTCTACGCCGTAAGTGTCAGATCGCTCAAAGGCGATAGGCCAATGCGGATTACTGGACTTCAACTATGGATTGATTTCTATCGCGGTTCACTAACACTAGAAACAAAAGTTCACTTGCTTGAAATCAATCATGTGCTCATTATAGAATTGATCTAACTCTTAGGGAAATTGCTACTAATACTGTTTTTTATAAACACTATTTTCACTTACAATCCCTTCACACACACCCTGATCACAGTTATTACAATAAAAATACCACGAGGGTACCTAAAAAACTACATTTTTAAATTCTTAGAGATCGCAAGTAGTCAAGTGCTTTGCAAAATTATGTTTGTTGTGGTGACAAGCAAGGTCGCATGCAGCTCCCTCTTTGTGGACGCTCTCTCTTACCTGGGAAAAAACCGATACGGAGTTCTTCTTTTCGGCCAGGAACGCGTGAAGGATGTCCTCCAACTCAGAAATGAGGTGAACATGACTAGGACTCAGATCAGCTGTAGCACGGAAACATGGTGTCGCCTCTAACTCGCCCTGGCCATCCCATCGCCTAATGGCCACAGGCTTTTCTTTTTTCGATGCCTGTAGTAACCAGTAGAAAATCTAAATCAAGCAAGTAATAGCCGCAGGACAAAGGAACAGCCATCATCTGCCCACTCTGGATCACTATACAGCATGGCACGCATAGAACAGAAGGTAGATTCAAAACGTATATGCCGTCATCCGTTAAACGATGATTGGGAAAAGACAGCTGGCTTAACCAGTCGCTCTTTCGGTATTCTTTTGGCTTAAAGAATTGGCTGGCGAAGACTTCTTTTCTAGAAAAAAAAAAACAAACGGAAGATCTGTTTCAATTGTATTTTCGAGATTGTCACTCTTTCTGTGTTCGATACAAGCTGAGATTACAATGAAACAATATAGTTGACTTTCCTCAAGCTCCAAAATGTGGAGTATGTTTATAGATACTGACGTCAATGACTAACGCGTCATTTCAAACAGCAAGAACTACTAATGGATCGTAACATTCTATGAATAACAAGCGACCGTAACATAAGGCCACCATGAGCAATGATGAATGATGTTGGTTGTGCCTTATCGAGGGATTTCGATTCGTCCTGCGGACCCAGTGAAGGGTCTGTAAGACAGCTGAAGCGAATCGTTTGTAGCTCTTCATAAGCTAATGTCATTTTATTTGGATCGCTAGCATAATATGATGCGTATACTGAATAAGAAGCTGCTGCTGCTGGCCACTGTTTTTTCAGAAGCAATATCTGTTTCCTTTTATCTTTAACCGTTTTTGACACGAATTATTATAACGTAACACAGATATGATGCCCGTGACAAACTCCAAAAAATTATAATGTTATTTTCAAGTCAGAGGCTCCCGCGTTTAACGTCATTATAACAAACGACACGGTAACGGCCTTCGAATAGCGATATAAATGCCCAACCAAGGCGACGAGCAATAGGCCATAAACAATGGATCCAAACTCCGTTCTCAGTTATTAGCTCACTACGGCTGATGGCTTCAGTGTACCACGAAAGAAAGTATATGATGTCTTTATCGGTGAGAATAGTACTCGTTTAGGCGTCCTCAACTCTATCAACCAGGCAGATTCATTCTGTAAACCGTTATGTCGTCCCGTGGATTGCTAACATACAAATGGGTAGAACACCGAGTACCCTTTATGCATAGTTATATGAACAAACGATGGGTCAAACGTAGTGATCGACTTCTCGCCCAGGTTGTAAACAAACTTTTTTGTGAAAGAAACCGGCAAAAGAGCCCTTGCCCTTACAGCTATGGGGTTCTCATAGAAAAAGCATGTTTCTTTTCGAAAGCCTGTTATCATCAGTGTCGATCATTAATCGGGCCCAGCCTACTTAGCTTTTCCACCAGGGGATGCTTAAAGGACACTCACGTCTCTCATCTACCCACCTCGATTAAAACATAGATCCAGATCGAGATTCACATCATTCTATCACCCTAATATACAGTCAATGAGTGTCTGCGGACTTTTTTGGTCAAAGCAACTTCCTACAAATGCATAAATCATATATGCGCTCTGAATAACTGTATGATTAATGCAAACACAGAACACGCAAAGTAAGAATGCCTGTGATTATATGAAGATGAGCATATTGGTTCTACCGAACGCATGCATTAGTTGGAACAAGGACGTCACACTGTTTGTGCATCACAGACGGCATCATTGGCCTAGATTAACAAGGAAGTGGCATAAATCAAGCGGCCATAAATGTCGAAGTATGCTGTGAGCCTTTTGTTTTTATCAAACCAAAACGTCCTCGAACATCAGACACGGCTAAAAGGTATGATTGGCACGAGACAATCTAGGACGACGTGCAATTCGTGTAGTTTCATCTATGGAAAAATCACAAAGTCATTCCAGAGTACGACAGATCTGCTCCACATCCAAAGTCCAGTGTTCAGCTGCTGCGGAACCAGATCCCCTGAAAAATGAAAATGGCTATTCGCATCGTCCCTTGAGGGGTCCTTGTCTGCGAGTAATTAGCCGATCACACCTAGTCAAAGACGCTAATGCAGAACCCAGATGGTTCGTATCAACCTAGGTATTAGAACCCTTTATGCAATCACTGTTCTTAAAAGCTATGAAGCACAATAACAACTATATCAACTTCAGTCATTGTGACTAAGCTAGAACTTAACCTTTTACTGGATTGTATTGTATAATATTATATCTAGAATATCATACTAATGAAAGTAGGCCCCAACAAAAACTGTCCGCCTTTGACAGAAAATTCAAACTAAATCATGAGCGTGATGGTCACTTCTATATAGGTAAATATTACCAACCAGATTTTCTATGGCCAATTTCTGGAAATTGTTATATACCGTCATAATGGCATTTGTCTAATCAGTTTTGTTTGTTACTTTTAGCCCGCCACTATTAAATCCAATGAAATTGAGTCTAAATAACATTTTGTCTCAAAAATCAACCCTCAGTATAAGTCTTTGCTCTTTGAAGGCCACAGCGCTGCGAAAATTTATCGATGATTGGTGAAGATATTACGCCAGGAGGCCTTGAGCGAAAGCAGAGTGTACGAATGGCGCAGACGTTTTAAAAATGGAAATTGGAATAAAAATCGAGGAGGCTTTTAACGAAAGAACAACTTGAAGCCCAAAGACCAAAGTCTGCGTCTGACATATAACAGGTCACAAAATTATAACCCACATTTGAGCATGTGGAAACTAAGTAGCAAATGGGCCCCCCGTAAATTGACTCCAGATCCGTTGAAAATGCGTGTGGTGTACTCCATGCGCAATTTGCGGAACTTTAATCCACAAGGAACCCGGTTGCCATACCCGAAGCACAGTTCGATCTCTACCGCTAGCAGGAAAAGGACTAGGCCAGAGAATGATGTTGCCGTTAGAAGAATCGGATTCGCCCGCAGTATCGAGTAGGCTCGAACGTAAGTTGTCGGTAGAACTTGTAATATACATCAGAAACATCTGTTACTATTAGGAACTCATCGAAAATGAAACAGCGTATATAGCCCGCTATTTCGAGTTCGTTAAGAGATCGTTAACATACAATCTGGTTACTGATGTGAGGTATATTTTAGATAGATATATAGATTTATTTCCAGATTCGATAAATAAATAATGAAATATGCCGGGTTTACCTATAAGAGTCTAATAAAAATTGGAATTTCTAGACCGTTATGTTACTATCGCTTCCAAACCCTTATATTAACAGTGTTAGGTAAATACATATAAACGCTATCGACTACACTGATTTCTATTTGGAACGCAAAAAATCACAGCTTGCGTATAATGACCATTTTCAGTGTGTGTTTACAGTAGGATAATGGCGGAGTAGTAGGTTAACATCCAAATCTCATAAAACTTAGTGAGCACTCTTTAAATAATGACACTTACGTTATAACACTTACGTTATAACGTATAATTTAGGAACGAGCCTGCTATCAAGGAAAGCTGTTTTATACACGCGCATATCTCTGAATGGATACATAACACGCCTTGCGTTACGCATATGTATGTATGTATACCAATATAAGCAGCAACTTAGTAACGTTCAACTTCGCTAACGAAATCATTGTTTCATACTTGAGCTTCACCAAAATCTAAAAACAGACTCAGTTTTTCAATTCAGCCATATCGGAGGTAAGAACGGCTGTTTAATACTGCAGACAAGGTGAAGACAACATGCATAGAGATATCTGTCTCAAAGACCTGCGTCCTGCCTCTTTGTTGTATACTCTTGTGGGAGACTGTGTCATCACCATTTCTACACTTGTTTTCTAAACAGCAAACCTAACCTAAACTGAACTATAACGATTATACAGTTTCGTAGTGAAGTCACCTTTACGCGATTACTTCTGGCTTTTATAGAGTCCCCAGATTTTTTTCTATAGAAGAATTAACTTCTGCAGTTACGAGATTTTGCGCTGGTAAAAATGGGTCTTGATAAACTTATCTTGAATTAGGCATTTCGGTGCTAAGAACTCCTAGCCTTTGCAAAATGGAATTATCATAAACAGTTGATCTGGCTTAAAAATATTGCTTTCAATATACCTAGACCTTTATGGTATATTACGTAAATTTGATATCGATTGAAGATTTTCTAATCTACTTAAATATTCTGTGAACATATGTTAAAAAGTGAGTTTTTGTCCTTCTGAACATTCCATGAGATAAATATGTTTCAGATTATCTATGTCTGTGTAAAAACATATAGACGATCAATCTTATCAGACGTTCACTAATGACAGCACATTGTCATGTTTCGTTTTGTCTACCCGTGGAACGGATATTGCACGAGCGAGAAAAATTGCGGGACGTTTCATGGTTTGAATAATACAACCCGTAAGATTACGTTGACGCCGATGGTTACCAAAATCATCTCAGGGCAATTATTTAGAAGGCACTTACGTGGGCAGGGGCGTGACGCCAAAAGAAAACGTACAGCCACGTGGCACGCAAGGTCTAAATGGCCTGCCGAGCAATTGTAAACTTTGTTTTAACTACTAACAATACTACTCGTGGTAATAATTGGATAAGGCCGGGTAATTTCGCTCACAGCTAGTTCGAGGCTGATCTGAGTAATCCTATTTGTTGACAATCCGACCTAACATTTGTTTGCCTGACTAGACCGTCCTCGTATTATAACGTTTCAAGAAAAACCTGTACCTTTGTTACAGTAGCTTTAGCAGTAATTTCATCTTGTCCTAATGAGGACGAAAAACTAGTCTAGATATAGCTATCGGTTACATTCATCCCCTGCATAGACCCGACCCAATTACTATGGTGATCTACAACAACCCACTATTTTCTCCCATTACAATAATTTAGTTAGCGCACTGCAAAAAATATTTTACCTTACTACAAAAAAAATAATTAACCTTAATTTTAAAATTAAAGTACATTGGCATTTTCTACAATTGTAATGGATCTGTTTACTAACGTCGACGTAACCGTTCCGTAAAAAGCATAATTTTATCCTTTAATTGAAAGTTAGCATATAATTTAAGGTTTTGAATACAATCTTGCGGCTGATTTAGAAAACTATGAAAACTAAGTAGGTTCTCAATATAAATCTTTGAAGAATTTCCGACGGTTGCCAAGCGAATCGTCAAGCGAAAGTCGGCTTCGTCCACAGCTATTAAGCAACTACCCCTTAGGATATACTTCCAGTTATCAAAATTAACGTTGCAGAAACAACCAAGGTGAAACTTAACTCACAGAAATTAAATAAAAATCGACCGGTCAACGTGGATTATTTTTAAAGAGAAAACCAGCGGACAGACAAACTTTTAGCAATGTAAAAAAACCACGATGATCTTATCAGAGAGAGAAATTGTAGAAAATGCAAATTTTTGACCAGACTCCGTTACGGCACTTTTTTTTTACTATCATTATCTGTTTTCTCAGATAACATTCAACGACCTTATGCTCGGTAATTTTGTATTTTTTTAATATAAAATAAAAATGAGCTCGGTTAGAGATCATTCTAGAAAAGCATACCTTGGCCTCTCACGAAGCTGGATCGCTCACTATATACCGCACTGTCCAACTCTGTAAAGAAGTTATCTCCGATTCTTTGTAATAATAACGTAATTCCCTTGTTAGTTACTTTTCAACATTCTAATTCACAACGCAAAAGAAAACATAAGGAGCAGTTACGTAATTTACGTACAAATGGAAGATTTTTTTCATCGAGATATTCTCGGTTCGCGTGTCAGCAGGGTGAATGCCAGTTCAAGGACTTGCCAAAGTAATCCTAGTGGCTCGTTCGCTTGCCTTCTCAAAGGCGTCCACAAGCAGGCTGGTATTCATAGCTTTGGACTTGATCGGTGCGCTGATGCATACCCCAAAACTCTGGTGAGACCCCAAACGCCTATGAGGCCTCGATCAAACAACTCGTGCCATTCACTGAAGAGTGTGAACCATGCTGTTGGGCGGCGATTTTTGCTCTGTTAATGGGTCTGACAATACGCGTTTATTGCACTACGCTCAAAATAAATGTAGAGAGGATATGAACGACCCTCCGTTATTCTACATACACAACTGACGCAAGATAAGAAGGAACGATCTCATATGAGGACGAGCAAGCGCGTCCGTAAAAATCGAAGTTTGCCTTCGTGTCAATGGACGACGAACAGTCAAGACAGATTGGGTATCCGCCTCTACGCTAGATAGATCACTATCGTCTTGTATAGGTGTGCGATAAAAAGCGTGTTGGATGATCATGCTGCTTTTGATGGCAATATGAAATGAATCGGTTAAAAACTGACAAGCCGCCAATCAAGTTGCGTGTCACGCTGGTCGTTGTTAGATTGCCCATAGCAATAGGTATGCTTCAATTACTCTAACGATCTATTATTGGCCAAATCGACTTAATGAAGTAACTGAAATATGGAGAATAAGGAGAACTAACTACCTGTCTCGACAAGGCACAGCCATTGATATTGTGACATATTGTGCCGAAGTTGCGCGATAGGTCACAAACCTAACGTAGCTCTGGCTACTAAATAAGTATGAAGTATGCGAGGCTTCGAAAGTACTATTTCTTTGAGGCATAAATGTCTTGATAGACCAGCATTGATAACAGTTTGTCTATTCAACTGCATAATATAAAAAAAATGCCCTCGGAGCATACTTGCAACATGTTCAATAAACAGGAAACGTTTCAGAATCCAGATTCTTGGAATAGGCTTCGAAGCAACCCTAAGGGAGTCTGAGAGAATTGTGTAACAACTCGGAATCTCTATGAGGTTAACGGTCCATGCATGTCATAGATATAATGAAGGATGGGAAGAAAAAGGTCTCCTATCTATGCCAAAATGCATTGATTTGGCAGGTGAGCGTTGTGATGGTAAGTAGATCGAAATAACTATCAAGTTTCTTAAGGGACAGTTGCTTGTAGTAGAAGTATTTTGGATAGGTGCTTCATCTAATAGAAGTTGAAAGTCCAGCAAGACCGTTCTTGGCGATTTCAGACAATCTGCTCCAGACATGCCGAAGATCAAATTGGAAAATTGTTCTTTCAGCTGCAGATGAGGTTGCCAATTCGGACAAATGACGGAAGCCCTCGGATTTTGGCGAAAAGCTACGGCAGTTGATGGAAACAGTGTCGTCCGATCAAATATGTTACGGGCTTAGCGTTATGGAATATTATATTGTCGCTGCAGACGTCAGTATTAGAACGCAGTCTCAAACATTTGAGTAGCTTCGTATCGATGATAGACTTGCGGTCTATTTAACACATCGTAAAAAGTATTCTACGTTCGCACCGTCATTAGACATTATTTCAGACAACTAGGCCCTCAACACGAGCATTATTTATCACCAATATCTAATATACATGGTACGCTGCTAAGGTTTGTAAGTAAACACGATACCTCCAAACCGATCCATCACCACCGCGCCTCTTCTATGTCGGTCTCAAATTAATCATTATTGACATTCTGTTTTTGTTCCTGCGGGCGGAGAAAGCAGATTTCCGAACAGATCGCCGGTGCAGCCGACGGAGCTGCGTCTAGTAAAACATAGGATTCTTCTTTGCATGTTGCGATGTGTGATTGTACGGGCTGAGCTGCTCTCAGACTTCAGAACTATTACGTCAACCTTCCTCTTAAAGCGTTTTAATTGAAGCTACGCTTGGTACAAATCATGTGCCAGCACAATGGCAGGGTCTGTTCCCGCAAGCCACAGGGCTCTATATCTAGCGTTCAAACAGTTTTTATCCAGTTTATATTTATCATTCATTTGTAGGAATGACAGTCGAGAAGTTTCTGATGAAAGTAGGTAGGAGCATCGGGCCAAATAGTACGAGTTCTCAACGCATACTGCTCCAAATGGCACAAACGAAGCCCCATTATATATCTAATAAAAATGCTACAAATACTCATGGTGACGTGCTACTTCTCACATTGTGAATACGTTTCGTAAACTGAAAAAATTAACTTACCCAAGAAAGACGCGAGATTGTTGTCTGTCACAGACAGGTAGAGGTTTTCACAATTCTATAGAATAGGCATCATGTCTAAATGAACGAATTAAATCACATTGTTATTTACTCAAAGAGAAATGTGAGGCGTATGGAACACATTTGGCCTACGTTATCTGTAAACGTATACCGGTGTCGGGACGAATAGATATTGGCATTATACGTAAGATCGTTCTACTTAAAACATAGCAAGCTAAAGTCTACTCGAGCAAAAAGATATTAAAATGTAGCTGTACCCGGTAGATACGCGGGTAGAGGTAGATTAATCCGTTAGTATCCACCTACGTAAAGCTGTTACTAGAATGACTTCAATACTTAGTAAAACAATGAAGACTCATTGCGACTGGTGAAGAAGTCTTGGCGCCGCAGGTGTCTGCCGTTGACAAATAAATATAGGGCTGTAGGCAGCAGTAATTACGATTTAATTATCTAACAGAGCTAGTCGACTATAGATACGCCTGACGTTCGGCAGATGTTTGTACGGATAGGCAGATCATAGTATTTAATCTTAAGATGAAATTGAGTCTCAAAGCATTCTGTCAGCGTTCGTTCTGGGCGATAATCTGGGCTTTAGGTGGATCTGGGCGTATAGGCAGTTCGTTTCGTGCTAAAAACAGATAGCCTAATAGATGCCTAGTGCTGGCGATACCGGACCTAACAGCTGCTTGTACGAGGTTTAGATGAGCAGAGAGCCATTGTAAACTTGTTGCCGTATACAACATCAATGGCACCGCGATCACTTTGCCTCTCTTAAACATCAGTCATAAACCTACTCCCGAAACGCTGTTTCCTAATTAGTTTATGTCACTCCACATTTATCGTTTCTGCATTCACGAGCTTATCAGTATCATATACTTATCAGTTTATAAAACAATTAGTGACGTCGACTGTCGGTAGAAGTGTAGATTGACGCTTGTTCTTCATCTTGTAACAATTATCGTACACCCTGACATATACAAAGCGTATTTTATCACGGCTTCTCAAAGGAGTCATTGTTTATGTTTTCCACAGGTCACTTGAGTTGCGCGTTTCAGATGTAAAAATTATATGTAGGATACGGTCTGTTGAAAATAACCCTACTACTATATTTACAAACAGATTAAATTGTAAACCGCAACACTTTTTTTGTTTGTGTTGTGAACATGTAGTTAACGTAAACTTCGTTTTAGCTACATGCCGTGTAGTAGAACGCATGTGTGTGTACTAGGTTACGTACGAATTGTGTACTAGGTTAGCCGTAACGTTAATTGCCTTTAGTCACAACTTTTAATCTCGTTTTAGAGCAACCATTCACATCGTGTTCTAAGTTCTGTTACTACTGTGAAGTTATGTTTTACCACGCCGAAGCAGGCTTTAGGCTAGAAAACCTGTTCCGAGCCCCTTAAAACGACATATCCGTTTTATAAAGGCGTACTAGAACTGAACATACTGCAAACAGGATAGTTAATTTTTGAAAATCTTCTTCAAACAAAGTTTAAGTTTTGCCTAACAACTGAAAGGCAAGCTTGTAAAGGCAAATTGGTTTGCTTTAGGGATATCGCACAGCAAAATCTCAACTAGCAGATACTGACTGAAATTAGCAGTCACTGGCTTCAAGCACAAAGGCACCTCTGTTTGAAAGCATAGTGACGTACAATCTGACGAATCGGTTGGTGAATCTATATATCATCACAAGAACATACATGCAAGGGTTGATTGCTAGAAATAAATACGTTGTGAGGACCGCTCACTGCTTCATGGATCTAAAAGCACCATGCTGACGTGATCGCTAGCACCGGTCACGGGTATTCACTTGATGACTCCATGGCATATCAATAAGACGTCAAGGGAGTTATTCCAGGGCCCAGTTTTAAGGAAAATTAAGTACAAGTTTGGCTTCGTTAACTAATTGCGTCGCAGATAAAAAATATCGAACTTTCTCGGTTTGACTAGATAGATAGATACTAACTAGTATATTTCTCTACTAACGCTTTATTCAATTTATTTATTATAGCTTCGCTATTAAACGTTTCCTGTTTAGTTAATGTTACTTACGGTAACATGGTTATGATACGCCTGGTTTCTTTATCAGCGTCATTCGATTACGACGCGTTCAATAACAATTTACGCAGTTCCATGGGTTGGGGCGACAAGTCAGAAGGCGCGTTCGGTGACGTGATACCAGGCCTGTATCTGTTCGTTGAAAATCGTGTTTTGATTTTGAAATTGTTGACAAAACGTTAGTTGTTGACAAAAACAATACTAATTAGCTGTCTCCTCACTATTATAACTATCCCACATGGAATGATTGTGTCCTATTCAGTGGATCATATTTGGGTAAAATTATAACGGACTCAGCACTAATTATGTATAATTCACGCTTTCAGACATATGCTACACTTAACCGTACATGTGACGAGCAAACATCTAGCTAGTGTGGAACCTAACCCCCGGGTCACGCCAACATGGTTCTGATGACCCGTTCTTCCCTTCTTGTAACAGTACCCATGCACTTATCGGTACGCATAGCGCTGGACCCCGTCAATGGCCTGCTGCAGATGTCAAAATCTGGGCAAAACAATCCTTTTACACGGTCAATATCTAGCGATATGTATCGTTTAACAGTGCTCATCGGTAGAGGCAGCGATGAGCCACGCGGTAAGTATGTGGCCGCACCCATTCCACTACTAGCTGTCGTTGTAACTTTGGGTTTACGTTTTTGTTGGATTGTGTAGAAGAAACTGAAGAGATGATAACTGCATAGATAATTATTCGACATCGAAGACCTACAAGTGACACCCAAACTATATCCATGTCACTTGCAGAAAAAACAAATGCGACTAGCAATGAATAGAAGCCACCCCATCTGTCCGCGTTACGCAACACTTAGTACGTCGATACTTTAGATATAGTCCAATGTTGAAATGTTTTTTTTTTTTCTTTTTTCTCAACTTACAAGGAGGATTCAAACCGGTAAAAGATCTATGGAAATATGGCAACCTTTAAGGGGGCGCGTGTGACAGTTATTGAAACGAATCGTGGACGTTGGTGTAGGCTAACACTATGCGATTGTAGCGTAAAATTATCAGTGAATTAGAGATCATTGAAGAATAATGTTCTTTAACATTTAATATAAACTTGACGGTGAGCTTGTGGGCGTCCTGTATCGTGTGCAGCCTGTTTGACCGCGCGATGGTAACATTTGCACGCATACAGCAGTATAGTCACAGTATTATGTTATTAGATAAAAAAAAAAAACACGTTTTTTTCTGTAGCAATAGGTTACTGTGTCATGCGTCTGTCACTTTCTTGCATCTCTCAAGTAAATGACGTATACTGTCTTGGCAGAAAGCACCGAGTTTTATCTGAAAGGATTCTTTTGTCCTGTTTCAGTTGTTGATCCGTGTCGAAGGTAAGACTACCAAGATTATTGTCTAGTAAACAAAGAAAAGGAAAATCCGTCACTGTCAAATCCGGAGTATATAGAAGATATCTCCTATTCGTAGTTCAAGAAAGCAACCTTAGTGGTTCCTATTATGCGTCGTTTCGTGTTCTCATAGAGCAGAATTATTTGACCTCATTTATCGGGTCTTTTGTCCCAAAAAGCTTAGTTAATTGAACGCTACCGAACCAAATGTGCCAATCATATCCTCGTAATCTCATAAACGCAAAGAATGGCAATGTGGTTTGACTCTGGGCCCTTAACTTCTCTCCTCGTGTATCCAGTTCCCATGGTTCCTGGTCGTACAGACAACACTTCATCATTGTTGACAATTAGTCATTGTCGCTGCGAGAATCGAATGAGATATGAAACTACAACGCTAAATTGAAGTTAAATAAGAATGTGCCCAAGCTCCAAGTTTCAATATAAACTTGAGTGGCTTAGCGGTCGCCGACAGTCGTGTGGCTACAGCCCACCGTTTCGATCAGCTCCCGAGTTATTTGTTGGCTGTCTTCCCTCGAAATTCCCTCAAAAAATATCCGAAGGGAAGCACCGTTCTGGTTCTAAATACGGCCCTTAAACTTGGCCAATCACCTTTGAGCAATACTTTTAGAGATGGCATTGTTACCCTCACAAAGTAAATGTCCCGGACCTTTGGAAGTGTTTTTATCTCGGTGAAGTTGATAATACAAAAGGTGTCGAAAATTCATCCTTTCCAAGCAGAATGTTCATTTTTGAGGAGTTAGTTCGTTCGAGGAACTCGAAACCGTTGCAGTGTGTTGTTAGGGCAAGAAGAGCGTTCTCAAACGGTATATTAGAACAACAAACAGTGTGTAGGGATACAACAAACAGCAAGTGAGGATAAATATAATAAGAAGTTTTCTGCTCGGCCTACTACGTTTATTATAGAGTAACGGCCGTTCATTCCTATACCAACAAAGTAGAAAATAAAGAATTTTCTAAATCCTACACAAGAATATCAGAACTATTATTGCAAGATTAATACTAGGCATCAGGGATCACAATGTTGTTCCGACGAAAACAGTTCGCCTGCTTACAAGCTGAGGCTACATAATAGCAGTTCTATGTTAATTCTAAGCTAGTTCTGTGCTGAAGCTTAGACTTCACTGAGTCTAATAACAGAAAAATGAGATATAATAGTTTTTTTATTCGGATTTCCTCCATAAACCACCCTAGACCGCAATAATTGAGGCGACCTGCTAGTATCTTTTGTCGGAAATCAGAATAAAAAAGAGTTCTTGTGTTAACCATGAATTTGTTATTTTAGGACCCTTTTTGATGTTTGTCATTCTCGTTCTTGTGAAATATTTTCATTATATACATTTCTTACTAACTTATTTTTACTTATTAATTAACTTATTTTACGCTAGTTTTACACTTTTTAACGAAGCTTGAAGGAAAAAATGAAGAAGCAACGAGATCGAATATAAAAAATCACATTTTTTAAAGATCCCATACCCTAAAAATTACGCAATCAGGGTCCGTTATCAATTTACATACTCACTATGTTACGTATATTCGATTCGTTTAGCTGCATATGAAGGAAAAGACCGAGAGCCTTACACAAGGCCATCTTTTATCCACGAATCGAGTTTCATGGCCCTCTGTTTTAAAACAGCGAAAAAATATACCACCATTGAAACAATAAGCTTTAATATGGAGCGTGTGGCTGTTCCTCAAGGAGGAGTAACATGCTTTTGTTTATCGCGCTAAAATTTAATTCCTTTCAACCTTATTGACGTAATAACTAAAAAGTTTCAATATATTTTCTGGCTTTTTACATTGAAGGTGGTCTATGACGATTATTAAACTTCTCCTCTGCCGAGCAGGCCGGAAGTGTCTGAAAAGAAAGAAGCTGACCCTTTGTTACAATCAAGCAAATCGAGGTATCGTAGTTTGTTATGGTCAAATTGAGACGTTGATTTTTATCACTTGGCTAACATTTACGGATTCTACTGTAATTGGCTCGTCCTAATACGTTATCTACTTAATGCTTTTGCATTTCGTTACTCTATGTAACATTATTGCATCGAACCTATAGGTAAGCAAGTGGTCGTCGAAGCGGACGGAGCGAACTGATATCTCATATAAATGACAGATATAGTAGAAATCTAAAGTTCACTTGAATTCGAGCCATGCCGTGGAAAAGCCTTCAGATATAGGCGCCAAATGCGAAAATTTAAAAATGCCTCAAAAACGAATAGTATCGTTTGCTGGGATTCAGTTTTAGCGATGATATTATAATATATATTTATATCAACACACTCAACCTCATGGTTAGACAATATATGGTTGGGATTATGGATGTAGACTACGAATTTCAATATGATTTGTCAGTTTCCATAAGGGTGTAAAGTCCATAAACTCTATATGTATCCAGTAATATAGTCCACGTGCTGCTTATCGTATCCTAATGATTCTATATATGATCATTATATTCAATGAATGTGTATGATAAGAGGTGAGGAATGATGAAGAAGCCGAGCAAAAGATCTTCTTGGTCGGAACGAGTAATGGGGAGCGCGTTCGACGCTCGAAAGGACATATAGACAGACACACACGTGTTTGACCTCCATTAGGTGAGCAGTTGGTCTCTCAACTCTGTCGCGTGTGATCATCGATTTTCAAGGGCTCTGCTCTTGCCTCGATATTTTGTCATTGTTTTGGTGTTCCTTTACATGTACAATATAAGACAGCAGACAATAGAACAGCTAGAGATGTAGATTGATTCGTACTAGGCACAACGTAGCGCTACGTTCAGGCTGAATTCGATGCTGCTGCCGCCGCCCGTCTTCGTATAACTAGTTTAACAGTGATTTATTCAATTTTCGATACTAATATCGTAGGAATCAGGGGTTTAATTTTTAACGAAGCGGCCTAATATAATCGAGAACAAAAGTGCACCGTGCGCTTCAAGACAACGCGTACCTGCTGAAACGTGCCATCATTAAGTTACTCTATCTACGTATATCGTTTAAATCCAATGAATCTGAAATTATCGTGTTTTTCAAGAACTCTCATACCGCAGTCTAGAAGGCAAGCGATGCGTTAGAGTTTAGCATTGAGGTCGAGGATGGTTGAAAATGTGTCGTTTGAGAGGAGTTATGTTCATAATGTGTCTAGCTTTTCAGCGTTGCAGTTTCGGTTAACTCGACAATTCAAGAACGATATACAAAGAACGAACAAACGACCGAACTCTTGGAAATCGCGCCGAGTCGGGACGCGCTGAGATTTTTCGTGTACTCCCAAAAGTAAATGCTTCGGTAAACGCTCGGTGTTATGTCATGCCTAAAAATTAGGCCGTCACATTAATATAGGCGGCTGCTTTCAGCGATTCAAGCAATTATCTGTGACTGATGCGTACCGTGAACTGTTACGTTCTGTACCTGACGCTATTCCTGGACGATAGTTAGGGCAATCTTCAAACGTTATGAAATTTTCCTGAAAATACTCAGTGCCCGTGCGATTTAGATATGTCCCTTTTCCTAAGTGCTGGTTCTTGGTTCGTTGTAATGCTATCATAAGCTCTATTTAAAGAGCACTAGTCTAAATGCGCATTGTCAAACCAAGCTAGTGGCTGTAACATCTAACAACAAGTATGTAAAAGAAAACTCGTTGGCAAAAGTAGTGCTTCCATAACGAACCTGGATGAGCTAGAACCACACGCTTGGGAATAACGTCTGCAATGATACTTAGCAGTTCAATACATCACGTAAAAATAAAATCGACCGAAAAATCTCTTCTCTTTTAAATCCTTGTGAATTTCGTCCGTTTATATTTCCACTGTAAAAACGTTCCTTAAATCGATAGCTTGTAGTGTTTTAAATATATTTTACAACTCCGCTATAAGTGCTACAATCATCATTTGTTTTTCGACTACAAATAGTCGCTTCCATGTGCAACGGACAAAAATATCGCCTGTGGTCATTCGTACGGTCTCACGGTATCCTTCCCGCAACTCGTACAAACCGGCCCTCATGCGCGTACTTCTACTTGGTATAAGTTCATTGTGTTTTCTCTATCTTTAGACTGTTCACGAAGGTGACCCCACCTGCAAGGAATTTCACGGTTGAATTGTTCTTCGAAATAGCTACTTCGATGAATTTCCTTTTTAAGGTTCCAGGATAATCCCATTTAGCTTATCTTGAATCATCGCGTTACAGTAGTTGGAGTCTTTATCCGGACAAGAAAAGCGGTGTTCTTCGTTCAGAGTGCTTCGTGTGGGGACGGCGAAATGGCTAGGAAGACAGAGAAAGAAGGGAATGGGAAATTTGTCAGGATTTTAATTTAATTTGGTGTACAGTAGACATCACTATGGCATATAGCCGATATTGAGCAGCACATTCCTGATCGCAAAAGAAGTGGACGGGCTTTAGCTAGTTTCAATTTCCTTTTCCTGGACAGCGTCTTGACACCTTATAAGTCTCATGCGGCCGTTTGATGCCATCTGTTATCTAAACCTCGTCTACGTAAGGAGCTTGTCTCTTAGGCTTACTTTTCTATTGACTTTAGATACATTTTTCTATTGCTCGAAAGTATTTACTTGCTTCAAAAATTACAAACAGGCTAGAACTGGGAAGAGCTAGTTACTGTGGGCGGGTTACCTCTCGAGGCACCATCGAGTTCCCCCGACCTTCTAAGAACCATTTATTGATTTCACTTTTCATAGAAACTTTCTCCAGCCAGAAGGTGACAGCGACGTCTGGTCGGCATACGCTCATCAGCTGGAAGGAAGCAATCTTTTGAATAAGGTGCTCTACAGATGTAGACGTTTACTTTCCTAACACGTAAGCTCTTTTAATACAGGTGCCATTCGTTTTGATCGGGACTTCAATTCAAGACTTAAATCGTTGACAAACTCATGTTACAAACATTTCTATCCAAATCTGCAAACGCTTCTTCATACCGATGGTGTGCGATTTAATGCTGTCACATCGAGATTTACTAAACACCTAAACAATTGGAAATTATTCCAAAGAATGTTCTTCTGCTCAACATCCAGCCCTGGACTGGTATTCTTACATGAATTGATATATTATCCTGTTGACAAATGCATGATACGTTATTTTACGCCGTAGCCATACAAAACTACCCGAGTCTGAGTAGAATTTTTATTTAACGAAACCACGTTTTCCTTATGACGCTGGTTGGTTCGATTCTTTCGATTTTTCCGGTAACGAACAGCGTTTCGTTTGTAGGCAAACCAATCGTGAGTTCTACGATTAATTTTTCTATTCACGGTAAACAGTTTCGCTTCGTAAAAGAATTGAAACCCGGTCTTTTGCTGTGTTATTAAACGAGTTCCTGAGAAAGTGACTCCGATCAAATCTCTTGCCTTTATTGCCCTCAGACAACTGATGCTCGGGCTCCGGTAGTCTCCGGTAATAATTCCTAGTCTCACCCTGTGTTTTTACAGTTCTGGTATATAGGAATCTGCTGTTGCTTTGTCAGCAGCTGCATACCGAGTCACAGTACGATGAACCGCGACACTGACTAACATGCTAGAAATTCCGGTAGGTATTTTCCACGGGTAGTATTTAATTTTTGCGCATATTTAGGCAGTAAACCACTCTGATGGGCTCGTGGTTCTATAAAGGGCAGGATTCTCTAAAAGACAGCAAATAACCGCACGCCAGTAACGACAGGACTGTTCCAATGCATCGCAAACGTCCGCTTCTGTCGGGACGTCAGAACTGCCTGAACAAATCGATACTGAAAGCTGCCTAATTTGCGTTTCGAACATCTTCGACACGGTTTACGGCCGGATCTGACGGCGTACGAGTTGTACGCTAAGAATGGCTCGATACTCTCGTGTCTGCACTTGGGCTTTAGTGGCAAAAAACACTGCCACTGCTTTACATTGCAAGGGGACGCCTACTAGAGTTATCAGCCACGATAAGCTGACAGCATGTCTATTTCAATTCTTCGCAAACCCCAGCTTCGTTAACTAGACTTGCGTGTAAAAAAAGTTTGCAATGTTGAAAAAACATGTTGGAAAGCGATAATGAATTGCTTGCTTCCGGCTTCCCGAACGACGTGGTACGCTTAGATTATATCTATGCTGCACTCGTTTCGTGTGCCACTACCGCTGTTATACCGCTAACATGATGTTCCGTGGGCGGAAAGGTATCTCTGGAAGCGGTTTTTGTGCAACAGTTTTTACGCGTGCATTTATGCTCTTCTAAATCTGAACGAATGGAAGGCCATCTTTCGAAATCAACCGCGTGTATGTCCTCGAACGTCGTCTGAGCGATACGTACCGGGAAACCTCCTAGTATCCCGCTTGTGTTTACTAAGCTTTAGGGTAATCCGGATGCGCAATAATGAACGCATTATTCTCTATGTCAGTGATAATAGGCTTAAACATAGCGGCTAAATAGCAATCCAAAAAGTCGCTAGCTTAAACTCGCTACGCGCTACTTTTTTAAAGATAACCGCGTGACACACCGTATATCTGAACCCTAAATAAACTAACTAGGACACTGAATGGTGGACGGTGTTCCATTGGCGAATAAGATAACGTTAAACAAGTGAACAGGAATAGAATAGGCGTTCGAATTACCTAAAGGGAATTTCAATACAAATATATGTGACAACGGACTTCGATCCTACGGAGCGGAAACTAACCTGACAGCGGCTGGTGTGTATTACGTTGAAATGCAGACCTGATCAGCAGCGTCTGGTAGGTCAACCTTTTTGAAATCTTTTCAACTAGATATGTGGAACATGCGCTAAATAGGTCGATGAAGTAGTTTAGGTTAGGTAAAGTGCAGACGATTTGGGGCAGGTTCTTGGCGTAATTGTTTAGAAGTATATTACTTCTTCACCGGCAATGTCAGCGAAGATTAGAATGGCGACCGCTCAACCAGCTACAACATCGTTATTGAAGAAATGCGTTTCAAAACGAAAATTCACAGTGTTTAATGCTACTAATGTTGTCAGTATTCGTCCGTACGGCACATTTGTCTTCCTGCAGAAAAAAAAGGGCGACATCACAACAAGGACTGTGTTCCAAACGAATGTCGACCCCAGCAGATAAGTAGCTCTAACTGATTGTTGGGCTGATTCGCGGCTAAAATCGTCTCTTTCGGCCCAGGTCGGATCAACTTGTGCCACAAGGCGCTCCGTAGAAATGTACAAAATTCCCGTATGACAACTATCTACTCAACTACTTGCGCAGAAAGCACCATATATTGCGTAAAGATAATCACTGAGGTGAAGAGACGAATTGATATTGCTTGATACTAGCGGTAGCATCAGAGAGCTCAGTCAGAGGATATAAGAAAGTCAATATTATTCATTTATTAAACTTCTGAGTGCTGTTGGCCTCAAATCAGGACAGTCCGGAACACTGATCTGACGATCCGATAGGCCCAGTGGGAACGGGCAGAATCAGCGATCACAGATGAAGACGCCGCCTAGGAGAGAGCTGTCTTGATTATTGTGTTTATTCTGCTACTATTAGTGTATGAATATATACTGAGAGGACCCAAAATAGAAGACCGGGAGATAGAGATCTATTTATACATGCACGCGACAAAGTAGCTGATCATTTTAGTCTCACAAAATTCACGTGACTATCACAATCAGAGACAATTTACTATTTGCCCACCGAAGTAACACAATTTGGAGGGCTTAAAGCCTTCTGCTAACAAATAGCTTGTCAATGTCCACCTTTTCTATTGTGAAAAAAGGAAACTAGAAGGATCGTTTGGTCTATCATATTGGTTGTATAGGAAAAAACAACTCGATAGATTTATGTATCGCATTATCGGTAGAAAAATTTTTATAATGTTGCGTGTTGTAGCTGGACGCTCGAAACGCTGACTGTCGGACGCTTGCGTTTATGGCTCTACTTGTTGTTAGAAGCTTCAAATGCTTTTTTACGGTGTTTACGGTATGTGAGACTTGAAGAAAGCTTGTAGTCAGCTGTTTTAGCCTGAAGAAGACCAAGATTGGGTACTGGTGCCATTGATTATCAAACGGTATTGGAACTTTCCTCTGTAAGTAGGGTTAACAAAGATCATCATTTGATCAGTAATAATTATCTTAGCTATTCCTTGCTGAATACTCCCGAAACAAGTAAAAGCCTTCGAAACTTAGGACACTAAAAAGCGTTCAAAAATATTTTGATTAACCATTATAAGCGCGTAGAGAAAGCGCTCGGAATAAAGTGCCCATGTAAAAAAAAAAAACAGGAAAATAACTTGTGTTGATACAAGTCAACAAGCATTGCTTGTCTGTCTCGATTGTTTTTTGCGACGCATCTTTCGGTAGGTGATTCCAATTGACAATGGCCGACTTCTTTCGATGCTCGTATTTAATAGTGCCCAGTCAATCGATGTACAGTGCTGTCGTATGCAATAGCCGTCCAAGTAGAACGCGCCAACTTCTTGAGGAACTGAATAGAACAAGGTCACCAAGTAATCAGAATGGCAGCGGAATTCGTTGTCAGATTTTTCTGTTTATAAGACAATTTAGCTTCCATGCACTCAAACGATTGTCAAATTACTGCATTGGGGAAGTGAAGGACGCACTTCAATGCCAGCCCCTTGTGTTTGACCTCGATTCTCGTTTCTGGGGCAGGATTGTCTCAAACATTAGATACCTCTCCAGAGTAGATATACGGAAACAGAACGTCCTTTGGAACAAATCAAATAACTTGAATAAAACCGACCAACAACGACCCGTTGCATTTTGCCTACTGAAATAAGTACGGAAATCACTTAGGTACTCCATCGACGCGAACAAATCGCTCATTCAAAGATCAAACAGCGTGAACCACTATGTTAAAACAGTTTTAAAGGTGCATACCTATAAATTTGTCAGCTCTCTTTCGAATCTAATGAAATTTGACTTGTTTGCGAGTATAGAACGAGAGACAGCCAACGATTCATCTTGATTTCAACCAAGGTGGCCAAGCACACTATAATTTTATTGCATTTGGTATACGTTTCCTAATATCGTTCAAATATATGGCTTTTAGTAATTTTGAGAAAAAAACTGCAAAGTTGGAAGCTGTAAAAGATTCCACCTTGGGAGTCAACTAATAACTAAAAGCGTATCTTAATATTCAAGCTGACCAATATGTCCAAGACTATGCCCATTCCTATTTAATGCAAGAATATTATTTAGCGTATGCCGTTCTAACAGCTTTCAAACATCCGGCCGAAGGCCAGCCTTTGCTGTATATCGGGCTGCTTAAACGATCCAACGCTTTTGCAGTTAATAATAGGAACCTTCCTTTAGCCGATTTCTTGTGCTCAAATATATCGCCTATTACTTTTCAACAGGTCCACTAAAGCCAGCCACATCAGCCGTACCTCATGTAACCACAATTAGACCCTCTAAATCTACCCTCCATGACGTTACGTCGCATAGAGGCGTTGCGCAGACTGATTCTGTTGGCACTGACTTGACGATTCTGTCCTAGTTTCGTCCTACATCATATAATGGAACCTATTCAACGGTAAACAACAACGCGACTTGCGTATATGCGTTTATTAGAGTTTTATGTTCGGTTCTGCCGCAATGGCCCCCAGTACAACACGAAGCGTTTCTGCGTCCGGTTCTAAATTTGAAAGGTTTTTCTTTGGCCGAGAATCAGCCAAAGGGTGGCTCATAGATTCTGACTCCGCGGGAGCGAGAAGCCATAATGTGCATACGCTTGGTCCTTTAGCTACACGTCTTGTTACATGTATAGCTCCGAGTTCACGGACAACGGTAATAGTTTTTTCTTCCCCAGGAGACGTCTTACATTCCTTGTCAGACCTCTAGCGACTTGATAAGATCTCGTATCTTAGCTACCATTTTTCATATACGCATGACTCTGAGATTTTGAACTTAGACCACGTTATGCATCCCTAGGTTTACTAGTCTGTAAATTTATACTAGTCCTACCGACGGTGCGATGGTAACACGTTGTCTACTGACCCGAGGGACACAAAGGTGGCCTCAGTTGGAAGCTGAACGTAAATAGATTTTAACTGTCAAGTAAGCATCCGAAGAAATAGGCAAGACGGTGAATATTAGCGTAGTTTTTTCTAAATAGAACAATCTATGTGGGTAGGTCCTTGAAGCAATTCGAAGTTTTGGTGCCGACATCTGTTCTGGCCAGGCAAAATTTAGTTATGGAAAAAATTCCAAGTTTAGTAGACAAGCATATTGCCACTGCACCATCACGTCGACAAGTAACGTATATAGGAAGTTCAAACTGTGGATCAAATTTGTCTCTAATTTTATTGAATGCTCTAACTTGGATTGGTCACTTGTCCTAAGCTGTCCTAAGCATATTTATGTGACGCAGTGCTACGTTTCAATCGAATCATAAAAATATTTCAAAGTTGTCTAGACTTAGTTTAAGAAATAAAAAATGAACATCGATTAAAATAGAAGGATATGGCTTAATTGTTATTATTATTGTAATTTTGTGAAAGAAACGAGCCTATCTCTGAAAAATATATTAGGTTCAATAAAAACAAGCTAACTTTTTACATATATCTTTTCTCTATTACAGAATAAAAAATATATTATTCGATTAGCTAGCAACTTAAGTTATTGGTTTCCAGCCGACCCTCGGTCTGCAGTACTTCATGGCTGCCGACTTCGAAGTCTTTTGAACAGTATCATGGAAGCTGCGAAGTGCGTGTCTTGATCTTAGTTTCCTTGCGTCTCTGCAACATGAACATAATGGATATTTGTGAAACCATTAGTTTGGCGCGATGGTCTCTTGGGTGGCAGGCACCAATCCCTCTTCAACCCGTACAGCTTAATATCAAGCAACAGTTTCCGTGAATGGAGTCTTTCCAATTCCGCTCTCATTTTTTTACACAGTTGTTTTAGTTCTGAACCCTGAAGGGTGTGGCATGATAAAATAGGCTTCACTAACACGTGCAGCACGAACCGTTTTAATTAATCAATTAGCTAGGCTTGCTCTCTTCGTTGAAAGAGATTTCCATAAACATGGTAGCTGACACGCTCCTTAAATCGTTACAAGATCCGCTCTTACTTGCAAGTGCTGGCTATCATAGGACATGTAGAAAAAGAATGTTATCTAAATTATTACCTGATCCTTAAGTTTAGATTCGTGTGAATAATTCGAGTAGAGACAGATGGGGTGTAAATACATGCACCACTATCGTGTCGCAGTGGGTCGATCTGTCAAGAGACATTATCTAAACGCCAAGATTAGGCGTCACCAGTTTGCGTTTGCCGATTTTACGCCTATCTTCATACAGAGCTGGGCAATTTAATCGTTATTTAATCCCACTTAGCGGCAGGCACTCTAAATCATCTTGCTGATATATTTAAAGTAGTTATCTCTGTAGACATTTGCATGTGCATCGACGAACTGTGAGAATACACTTTATTTGAATTATCAAAAACGCCCCGTTTGAGTTTTGCCCACGGTTTGTCGTGATTCAGTGTTTCACTCATAGCGACCTTACTCAACTAATTCACTTATTATCAACGACTTTTATGCGAGTCCATTAGTGAGTCTTGTAAGTTTATTACAGAAAGTAGGTCTGTAATAATTGTACGGGGATAGGCATAAAATTGTATCCATGCTTAACTAGTGATTAATATCCATATATTACTAACAAAGTACATCCTTCTAGTAATCATCTTTGATCAATATACACCCATTAGTAGCTTTTGCACCGTGATGCTAATTTACTTAGCGGAATCGTGCAGAAATAGTCTGCAGTGCAGTGACCTTTTGCTGGATACTGATGCTGTAGTGTCGCAAAAGATCAGCTAGAGCTTCTCATACGAACGACCCTAGTACATACTTTGAGATTATTCAGCCCTCAAAGCTGGTTTCTATAAAAATTTTTCTAGAACTTTGGGAACTTTATAGCTCTCATTTCATTCGCGTTCACCTGTTCGACCGGATGGATACACGCGCTACAAAACCTATTCGAAAAGGCTCTTTGCGCCGTCACAGTGACGGATGCTTTAAAAAGGTGCTTGTTTAACCGGGGAGACATCCTCTGACATCACATCACTCCATTAACTGTAGATAGAGCTTATATATATATATATAATATGATCTGAGTTATAAATTCTAACCATTCTATATCGATGTTGCTTTTGAAGTATCAGCGCTCAGGTTCTACAGACACAACGCAGTTCCAACAGAACATTTTTACGATCACTTAGTTAACGCAGTAATAGACCCTAAAAACGGAACGCTATTGACGACATATTCTTTTACCGTGCAACAGCGAGGGATCGACGCTTGTACACGTATGAATATGCAGAAATCCGCTAGTTAAGAATTACGAGAAGACTTTTCAAAACATATGATTGTTTTTAACTCGTGTTATAGTTTCCTCGAGGACCATACTAGGGGACCCATGGAATATTTCTATCCTTAGACATACCTGTGAGTCGAAAAGCCCCTTTCGCCAAATAGGAGAATGGATACCTTATTTTGTTTAGTCTAACATCGATGCATACCTATACTGCGTATGTACTACTGCCTAGAAGATGACATCCACATGAAGGTCTTTACCGTTTAAATTATTTATTAATTACAATATAATTGTACCTAACGACGCAATATACTCTTATTAATAAAAGCCTGCTGTTTACAATCATTGACATGGTATGACGCGATTACCACCGCTATAGTTCGTACATCCGCTACCCATTGTGGGTGCTCCCAAGAGTAATTTCCCAACCCGTATTTAAGTTCAACATATTACTACGCTACGTATACACATATTTTACATATAGACAAAATGTTTATCGCCCATCGTCCTCGGATAATATCGCTTGACTGTCCAGCTTGTCTTCTTTTCGGCAGTGTTTTTGATTGATTCGAGCTTCAGTAAAGACGCTCGATTTGTATTTTCTGGCATGATTTTCGTTGTTTAACGCATGCTTCCTGAATTTCTGAAACTTGTTTCAACACTTCGAATCCACGCACACGCTTTACTTCATAATTAGCGGTAAAAATTCGCTACGTTTTAATGAGATGAAGGAAACGATACGGAAAAATCGTCGACAAGCTATGGCGGCTATTGGTTATCTTTTACGTTATATCTTGCGAGCGCAGAGCATGGAGGAAACGAGCTGTATCACGAGGGAGCGCAATACGGTGAATGGGAAAGCGCGGGCAAATGTTTTCAAACAGTTCAATTCGAAGAGCGCTAAATTCAAACCTACGTTATTGATTGGCATCGTGGCATGAAAGAACAATCCCCCACTGACTAAAGCGTGCCACTTCCACACTCACTTGCGTCGCATCGATGCGCTAGATTGTAGCTATGTCCTGCACTTTAATCCTGTTTTTACTCAAAAGATAAAACATGTATGTCAGCGTACGCTGCCATAGAAAATCACCTGCAAGAACTAAAACAGGTGAGCTCAGATAAATGTTCTGCACACGTAGTATGCTGAATGTAGAGAAGATACACGGAAGAGTAGCACGACGAATACGTGTTGGTAAGCTAGTTGTATACGTTCCATCGTCTTACGTTAATGTTAACATGACATAAGAGCAACAGCAGGAGCAGAAAGTGAATCATAAGGCAACAAAATGAAACTCCTATCATTTACCAAAGTCAAAGACTGCAACTTTTAATTGAAGAATAAATGGAAGGAAAAGAATAGATGCGAAAAATCAATCGATTATCCTTAGTGCGTTTTTCTGTCCTGTTGAAGGACGTTTTCGCTGAACTTTTACACACTTTTTTTTTGGTGTCATTTTATAGCTTATTTTCCGCTTAAATTCTTAATTAGCCCTTTATCTTCCCTGGGACTCAATTCTCTCCTTCTTTATTCTACAAAAAAAACCGGATTAAGTAAGGCATCCTCAATTTTTGCTTTTTTTTTTCCTCCGATTCTCATTCCATGCCGCTTTCTCGTTCAACTTGCCTCACCTCAAAGAATTCTGGCCACGTCTTCTGCTCTTGCTTCTGCGCTTTATCATGATGTACTTACTTTTACGGCCTCGTGACGATGTTAACGAAGTCCATAGTATGCCTTTGCCGCAGACCTCGTTGTTTCCATGACGAGAGGGCAACAGAAATTGTATGCGTACAGCCGAAATCATACTCAAACAGTCAAATGGGTAGAGCAAAACACCGGAAAGGTGAAAGTCGTAATCTTCGATGCTGTACACCACTCCCGTAACGTTCTCATTGAGACACGGCAAGGAACCGCAACTCAATTCTTTGACTGGCGGTGAACATAGCACATACCTCTACGAAACAGTTAGGCGTCTTCGTTCGCTAGTTCACCAGATCGATGGCTTAAGTGGACGCGTGTGCCCAATCCATTGACACAGTGGAAGATACTCACATGAAATTGTACGTGTGGTACGACGCTTATTATCTGATCGGTTCAAGCCGAACCGCTCACAAGAGCGTCCGAAAGAGTAACGGTAACGGCAGTGTAGATGGGCCACACCCTTTCCGAGAAGCTAACTAATCAACCAACTGGTTTTCGTAAGATGGGTACTCTACTGTTTTATTAAGTAGAGGATGACGCAGCACGAGACGCTACCCTAAAGAAACTTTCCAAACGTAAATTCCGTTCCTGTAAGTAAAGGTAAAAACTTTGATAGGTTCAATATAATGGTATTCTTTCTGCAGTCCGCTGTGTCCAGCTGGTTAACACTGTCTCAGATCTCCTTTTGCAAGATTAACATAAGACTATTCCAAATCCTTCTAAAATTTTGTCGCATCGTTCATTCAAAGGGTAATTTTATTCTCAATCGGTGGCAGGAAAATGTATTGGGGGGTGTAACAAGTGAGTTCGAGGGTGCACAAGCATGACGGATCCTTCTTGGCCCCGTTCTAGATCATATAGTACCACAAGTGAGAATTCCGCCTGTCTTTCGATACATTCCGAATATTCGACTATGTAAATGAACATACATTAAATAAAGAAAGCACCACAACGATTTATTGACATGGCCGATTCAGCGGGATGGTCTGGCGCTTGTTTCAAAATTGATCTCACTTAGCAGTCCGCTTTTTGAGTCGAAACCCGACCACCCGTGAGCGCTAAAACTTATGCATGCAGATCTTGTGTGACATATGAAAAACGGGTTTTTATCCAAGCTGAAGTCAACTGTAAATTACTGCTAACTCGCAAAGATGTTTTTTTAGCATTTAAGAAAGCCATTTTGCTATTATGACAACCAGCAGAGAAGCAACAATCGGAGCACATTATAATATATGGCATTATCCCAATTCTAGAGATCAATAAACGACAACGTTGTCTTCCCGCATAAGTGTGTCGAGTAACTTACAGCCTGATATCGGGTCGTATGCGTCACGATAATTTTCTCTCTCACTTCTATCTATATTTAGTTTGGCGATTCCTGCCATTTGTTTTGGTAATCTAATCATTACGTAAAGAGGCACTGCATTGTCTAATGTATTTATCTTAAAACGTTAACGAATAAAGTATGATGAAAATCTCCAGTAATACTTATCGTAGATTTACGAAGGGTTAAGGCGTATACAATCTGTCTGCTTAACTTCGGATACTACGACAACATGAAGCGTATCGAGGTGCCAAAGTAACTCTAACCTATTTATTGAAGTTTGCATTGCGGTCCTAGAAGCAATGTAATAATTACTAGAAATCTTACACAGTATACCTGTAACCTGTGCAAGTGTTATGTTAAGCCATCCGGGAAGTTTATTCGCTCTTCCCTGCTTTTTGATGTCGTCTTCGTTTTCAGAACCACGCGTATTCTTGCGCGGTCCGTATACAGTAAACTGTTGGAGCTTGGTAAATCTCTGGCAAAAGGCAAAGGCTCTGCTTCGTTCCGCTTGCGCTGCCCTTCGCGTTGCTTCATAAGACTTTTATGTCAAACTAACAGGTTTCATCGGCTGGTTTTAGCTGGATCTTGACAATCGAATACAGTTTCAAGGCTGTGTCGAATTGTCGAGACGAAAGCTGAAGCCCATACGGGCCAGCAGCCACACCTATGGTGCAGTGTGTACACGTAACCGCCAGATTAGAAACACAAAGGACAACAGCTGTATCGTGCGTCCCAGGATCCCTAGCATAGGCGTGACACATTGGACTAAATAGCACAGAACGAGATTTTCATGTGACGTTACGTTCAATAAGGTGCGATTCAGCTGGCATACCCAGCTTGCAGGTCTCTCTCTAATCTATATACACTTTACGCTGTGATCATTATCTAGAGCTGCTGTAAATAGCTCGTCGATCCGTTCTAATATTTTACCAGTCGAGTCAGCAACAGCTTATCGCATGATTTTTCTTCGCATTTAAGAGTTACCGTCAAGAACACCTGTAGCTTGATCTGCAGGCGGACCATCTTGACGCTTCCTGCCGGGATCTTCGGTCAAAGGGCATGACGAATCATTGACTAGAAGCTAATCCGACATTCTACCGAAGATTCAAGCACTTTTGTGCGTCAATCCGTCAGCGAGCTAATCCAAGTGGGCGTTCGAATGGCACATACAATCGAAATACATAGGACAAATTAATATAATTATTTAACAAAAGCTCCCTACAAATTATTATGTACAGTATATCAAAAGAAAGTAAATCTTACCTAATTAGTTCATATTTAATGTAAACCCACAGTTTGGTATTTAGCTAAAATGCGCGACTACAGAGGGCTATTTGGTTATATAGCGGCCAGAGTATTGCTCCCTTGATTGCAATTCTAACAGATACGTTTAAGTTAAGTGTCAATAAGTTTTTTTTTTTTTATACGAAAGTGATTGTACTTGCATACGCGCTGAAGTTAGGTCAAATCTAAGAATGTTACTAAGCAGTAGACGATTCGTGTAGAGGTGTCACCAAGTAATGTCGCATATAACGTATGTATGGAAACAAAGGTGTGAACTCGTCACTGAATATAATATAGTCTTAACCCTGGCCCGCGAATATCAATGACTGTCTTTGTCCGTTCCGATAACGCAATAGTTTTCAATTTTTTAGATTTGTGTTAATGAGACAACAGATTGTTGCTTTCATAAAAATCTCTATGCACTCGTGCGTAGGGCAAAAGCAGACCGTATTTGTAGCTCAGTCGAAAGGCGACTACCGTCCTGTTCAACTCAGATCCGTCCTGAATCCGAATTGAATGCGTCGGCCCTTCGTCTACGAGCGAAGGCCTCAGTCTCAATAGAACTAATATCACTTATGTTTTCTTTATAGAATATTCCTTATATCGGTTTATAGAAACTTAAATATACTGGATTTCTAAATATATCCCTTTCTACGCAAAATATCCGCTTGATTTCAGTAATGTGGATTGAGCGTGTAGTGATGGTCCAGGCCTATTCAATCACTTCAAGATATCATGAACAATGATTTCTAGGCAGTACATCGTGACCTCTTTTCTGACATAATAATCCTTCTACACTGGTGTCCTCATGCACACCTCGTTACGGCACGATGAAGATCAATTTATCACCACTTAAATCTATACATTGTCCCTGTATATTTTATAGGTCACTTAAAGCCGTTTATTAGAGATAATGTCCTTCAGCATAAGTTAGAGGCTTCCTAAAGGGGTTCGTAAGTTCGGGACTGGTTGATCGTCTCAGACTTAGGACTGCTATTATTTATTTATTATTATTTTTTTTTTAGATGGACAGGATATTTTAATATGGACAAATTCAAATCCACTAATATTTCGAGCTCTGCTATCTTAAACCTGATCATAGGGTTACCGTTAGCAGCAACGGCGAACCAATTCTGCGTTTCGAGCTGCCTCTCGTTTTCGATGGAGCCCTGTCAAGGGCAAATATGAAACCCATAATATTATAAATTTAGGGTCCCCAAGGCTGCGCGAGAGCAGAAGAGTAAATTGAATGAGATCCTATTCCGCCCGCAAAACAGCGCTCAAAATCCCTAGCACTACAACCTTAACAGCGCCCTTGCTATATGTAGAACCTGACAGCACGAATAATAAAATGGTCCTTTCAATGTATTTGCTCATGTTCCACAACGGCTGAGATAGAGCGTGCTTTTAGTAAATTTAATAATAATATAGCCATTGGAACCGTTCAAAATACCTACAATAGAAGAAAGACTCGGTCAAGCGACAGAAAGGAAGACACCTAGTCGACATCAGACCAAAATATTGAAGCGTTTCTTCGAATTTAACGCATGATCGAAGTAACGAAACGTAGACTTGGCCAACTGTGGGAAAGGCAAACGTCTCGAAACAGACCATCAGACAAAGAAGTTTCATCCAACTTTGAGAGTACGCTTTGTTTTCTGTGGAACCATTTATTTCACTTACGTCGGAAAGCTATGGTTGAGTTTTACATAAAGCACCCATAGATTGAGGGCAAGCAATACGTTTAGCAGAATTCATGTGGAATATTCTACAGTGTAGTAGAGAAGCTATAAAAATATGGCTCGACGATAAAATACTACTATCGTTATAAAAAAAAAACCGATTATGACCGATAGCTTATCATTATATAAAACGAGAAAATATACTTGGAAATGATGTACAAAACGATCTGTACGATACTGTTTAAATTATCAGTAGATACTCTCCCATTAGATCCTGACTGGGACACCTCCAATAGAGTTCTAAGCTAGAGCGGGTTGTTACTGTTTTCATCTTGTGCTGAACCCGCTGGGAAGATAAAAATCCAACAAAGATAAGCATTTACCTTTACCGGCATCGATTAATGGGAAACGTAATCAAAAAGGTGCGGTCATGGAACGCATCATCCCTTCCCTTAGAACAGTGCAAACAGACAAGCTGGGATCGATCGGGAAGAGGCTTAGTCCATCGTCATTTCGATCCTATCAATCTACACCGTTTTCGTTAAAATCGTCAATAATTTAATGATAATATAAATAGCCTTCCTAATTTAACCAACGAAGTGTAACTTTGTCGTTGCACATTTCCGGTCCTACACCTGTCTGTGATTTTGGCGTGTGGCCATCATCACCTACAGTACGTTACAGCATCGATGCAGCATTATTGCACGACTCGATTGAATCACAAGTTCAATTAACGTCACCCTTCTATGCTCTTTGCTTCCTAAAAAGGTCGTAATTCGACTAAAATAACTATGGGACAATTGATACGACACAATCGACGGACCATAGACAAACATTAGAGGCCTGTTTTAAATCGGGCCGAAAAAAGACTGCGCTTGCTTACACAAAAGTGAAAATTGGTAACTGGTGATGTTTATGCATAGTAGATAACGGTGAGAATATCCATACAGGAAGGGCGGACGGGGTGTCGTCTGAATGATCCAGTTAGCATAATGGACCTACGCTTCGATGTGCTGATTCATCTAGGACCTGAATATATCCGTTTGTGCTCGAATCGGTCAACTGTGGCTGTGAGCTTTATTTGTATATGAACGAAAAGGAGCTATTTTTTTCCAGCTGACTTTATACGAAATCCCATCTAGAATGAACGTTAATACTGTCCGAGAGGAAGAGCCTGTGCTAAGTAGGACACTTACTATTATGTTTCACGCTCACTGCGGCCCATCTCTAACTACCATCAAGTGTGATTATTTTGGCAGTCGTCACACGTCAGTATATGTCATATGTTTTTCTCAAGTTGTTAAAATTTCAGTTAAATTTTACCTCAAATGCTATTTAGAAGAGTCAGATAAGGGGCCTGCCTGTTCAGCCAGGCGTTCAATGTGTCACCTGTGTTTTGATTACTAAACAGTTTTTTTTTTTCGAATAGCGAAACAACATAGATACAATTGCCTTTTTGTCACAGAACCAATCGTTTGAGTGGTCCTAGTTACGGATGCTATCTACACTGATGTGTCGAATTTATAAGCGGATCCCAGGTCCGGTATGGGCAGCTAAACGCAAAGCAAACTGGGCTCTTCACACAGCACGAATGGAAATACGTACTACTACTACGTCGACATTAGCCGTATCAAATCGGCTTTTGGGGACGCAATAGTATTTCATCGTGTTGTTCCCGGGTCTGTCTGGGATGCTTGTGCGTTTGCTCTGAATCAGCAACGAAAATATCTCCATGCCTTTCGTTGCAATCCATTGCATCTGTGATGAAACGCAGTAGAACGTTTTCACCTATCGAGAGCCTTATGCTGAGTTAAATCCTTCTTCATTGTCCTTAGCTGCCCGTTTACCAATTGCTACAGTTGGAAGTATACTTACTTAAACCGAAAGATAAGTACGCGCTCATCTGAAGTTTGTTGTATTGTACAGACAAGGGAAAGATACGATCAAGGTACAACAGGATTTGAAAGGAATATATCTAATTTACCTTCTGCTTTAGTAATCAATATTCCATCCGGAAGTCTGGATGTATTCGATCAGTATTCGAAATGGTTACCTTTCTAATGAACCCTACGGACTAGTTAAGATGGGTCGGATAGTTACGAAACGATAGATGCTTAGTCTGTCATCATTGCTGAAACTCTGATGTTCTTCTCTGGAGTACCTATCATGATAATAGTTTAAGCGGATCTTTTAGATTTTTTTTTTAGATTATTAAAAAAAGTAGATAATTTTTTTTTCAGTTAAATACAATAGGTCCTTATGCGCATTGCCTACAACTTAGGTGCTCTGCATTATCGTAGTCCGCTTTTGGGTTGGAATCTTCTGGAATATATGTTCGAACATGTTCACTTTATATAAATAAGCCCCAAATTAGCTGACAACTGAACCACTGAAGTAGAATGCACCATATATGTTGATATCCCTATATTTTCTCAAAACTCCGAACTCTGTGCTCTCTCCCCCTCCCTCTCCCTCTTACTTAGAAGTGTACTATATTTTTAAATTCTATTTTACAGAAATGGGCAGACGGTTTTTTCGACACGTAGTAGAATCGTACCTCCCAAGTTTAATGAACGTCTTTCTCTTTTCAATGAGACCCGAATAACACGTCTCAATTAGTGCTATGGTTTCTGATTCAATGTCTATGCTTTTTACATGACGCGCGATGATAGATATTTGGCTCAGTACGCACCGTCAATTGATTGGCTATGCCTGATCCTTTATAAGGTCGATGTCTACTGTAGGTTTGCACGAGAATAGGTACGTAGAGTGTTCCTTTTTATCATTCAAGTATTTGCACTATTACCACAACTGTGCTTATTAAAGCTAGGGATACGTGGAACTTCTAAGTTTGGAATTGCGCATAGACGCACTTCGTTTAACCGTAAACCGTTTCCAGCACTGCCTAACAGCACGAAAGAGAAAACTCAAAAAAATCATCTAGGTACATATATTACTAGACTACGGTTCATTCTAGAAGCGTACTTCTAGCATCCCTAGCATTTTGATTATCTGAAAAATCTTTGGAACATAATTGAACCTTTTGCCAAAAATAGATTTTCTAAATTACGCTAGACCGGAAACTCTAACTGGAGGCCAGGTTTGTTGCTTCCACTAATTTCTTACAAGCATGTTAAGGTATTTCACAACTATATGTACAATGAAATGTACAATTTAGAAGGAGTGCGATTGGAAATAAAAGTAATGGCTAAACATCTATAATAAAATGTAGAAAGGGCAAAAAAAAAAATGACGCGGACGTGTCTGTTTTCGTAAGTGGGTGATCTATACGCGGTTATACTGCATACGTTAGCTTATAGTGTGCGTGCCGAATGCTCGAGCTAAACAAATATACACATTGGGTATTGGTTCATCTAGTCTGTTGGATCCTATTCGTCAAAGAAAACATGCCATGAATATGGGCGACGCATGTATTGTAGCCTTCTTTGCGAACCCCCAAGTTTCGTTAACTAACGATTATGTCAGGACATTATTGCATGAAACGGCACGAAAGGCGAACGAATTTCTTCAAAGGCATTTGAAAATAACATTAACCACAGCTACTTTGGTAAATGGACCCTGGCTATTCGAATTCACCAGACCCACCTCTCACCCTTTATGTAGTTGTCAAAAGCTTTGCAAACGTTCGGAAGGGTTCAAACGGCTGAACTGGATGTCCTTGAATCAAAAGGACCCTATTTCCTTTTAAGAAAAGAAAGACCTTTGTGGAGGACACAAGAGGCAAGGCTTCCTGACTCGATGCTGGTTTTTTTTTTCGGCACCACTACGCTGATTTGATTGGCAACATGCTGCTCATAGGGCCGTTTAGCTGACTGGATTCAACCAGCCGCCACACATACGCTAAAGCTGTATAATAAAAACGTTGTCGAAAAAGTTTAATGATAGTTTAAGGAAGAATAAATTCATAAAGTTAATAACAAAGGAAATAGTTGATGTTTGATATTAACATAAGTTTTTTTCTCAAAATGGTAGCATAGCTTTTTTTACATCTGATCACGTATCGTTGTAGAGCTTGGCTGCATACTGGGCGCAGTTCAAGTTAAAGACGTAATATTCAGCAAATTTCTTGGAAACAATTTCTTCATTTTGGACGTTCGCGCACTCTAAATATTTTCGGTGGGCCTGCCTCTTCTAAATGTCCCATGTGCCAAACATGTATTTATAACAAATGACACGAAATAAGTAAGTTTTAAATTGTAGCTGCGTCAAGTGTCCGCGCTGAACGTATCCCAACAAACTCTATTCTGCACCCTCAGCCATATTTTGATGGATCATCAGGTTCGCGTCATTCTGCTGACAGATGGACACAGCTTTCGGAACGGCAATAGAAAGACGATGTAACCACTTGTGTTGGCTAATGACAAACGCTTCAACGTTCCGCAGTCACCTCCGTATTTGGCAAAATGGAACAACAGCGGCTATACAGATTCATCGGCTGGTCGTCTACGATTTGGGACGGTCCTTCAACGTCGACTTGACGTTGGGTTTGGCTCTACGGGAACAACTGACGGCTGTTATCGTTACCGGCGTTGGTGACCCGTAATGCGATCGTAATTGTCCAACTCCGAGCAGTTTCAATTACCGTATCCTCGCCACGTTTTGTTAAAGAGAATGGATAAGGTACGCGAATGAATAGTACCATATAGTGAATATGACGCCATGAATACACTAGCTTAGATACATGTGTGTACGGCCCGCTGATTTTTATTTCTTATGCTACATACACACGTATGTATATATATCTCTGATAGCAGATTGAAGATTTTACGTGGCGGATTGATACTAGCCGACAGTGTCATCGTCGCTGAGCTCTGATGGCACTTTTTTTGAGCTGACCGTCACGGATGTTATGGCTGCTTCGCGTTGTGTATACACCATTACAGTTGGCGCCTCCCACATGCTATATGAACGGTGCCGAAAGACGTGACCAAAAACGCTGGTCCGCAGTTTGCTTTACTTCATTGGCTCTTTGTCAATGTCGACGGGTACAGATCGAGCAAATACGAGGCAACAGAATCAGCCTGAGTGGCCTGCAATCAGGTAGACTGAGAACCCTCAACGCGACGGGTCGTCCCTGATGAGGCAGCTGTTTGTTTTTGCTACTATTAGTGAATATTTTTGTAGTGATTACAATGGAAAGAATTGCATTTAAAAATTATAGATACATTGCTAATGTACACTGTGGGCTGCGGTATTAATGCCTTAATTGGTCACAGACACATACGTACGTATACGTGTTGCCTTACCTCATATAGTTTTTATTTTAGATGCGAATGTGATTGTCTGTACTGGACCTAACAAATTCAGTTCTTGGAACAGATTGCCCACTTAGTTTGAAATTAAGCATTCCACCATGTTTACAGCATCGTACAGCATTGCAGCAATCTATAGACTGAGCACAATCCAATTTAGAAATTTAACACTGAAGTATCGATACAATCGAAAACGATCATAGTGTGAAAGCTGAAACTCGATGGGGTAGGAGGGGGTATACGCGGAAATTTCGGCAAAATTAGTACGTTCCCGTAAAATCTAGTTATCCGATGGATTTCCCGGGTCTTTTATACTAATTCGAAAGCGGCAAAAAAAAGCTTACTAATTGCTTGCGAGAAGTTTCGCAGGGACCAACACAGTTTTCCGAAGTTGTGTAATATTTAAATAAGAAAGACAATTGGGTATTCCTTGACTGATGGGGGTAGCGCCAAACCAGTAATGTTTAAGCTGTAACAGAAACTTAGGAGGGAAACATGGTCCTAGTCAACTGGAAAAACGTATTCATTCTGGAAACTACGCTACCCTCAGGAAAGCTCTGTATTTCTGATAAAATTTACTGAAACGCGTAAGGCGTTCCGGCCGGCAACGGGTAGATGGAACAGATGATAAACAACTTCAACTCGGCCAGTGTCTGCAGCTGTATGGAGCATTAAGAACAAAAATTGTCTTGATCAGTTAGAAGGGCGATCTCAATTCAAAAGAGTCCCTAACTTTTTTTTTGTCGAAACTTTACCTTTAGTGTATCCCTTTCGCTTTACGTATGCGTCTTTCGCTAAAATGGTACCAAATGAGAAGTACGTAGTTGGTTGACATTAAATTTGAATGAACGATTGTTCTTTCTCAGAGATAGTTTTGCGTAAGACTAACACGTTAATATTTTAATACACGCCGAGATTGTCATTTTAGCTTTGTAGAGTCATCATTTGGATATGCATAGACTCAAAGCAAAGCAACAGATGAGAGTTCTCTATAATTACTATGGCGGATCGTCGCGTTCGACAACACAGAGATACTCAGTGGTATCGGAAACCTCAAAGTTCCGCACATGTAACTTTTTTCCCTTTCAAATAAGCCACTGCTCATCCTCAAAATAAGTGTGTTGTTCTTTATCAGCTACATGGATACTTGTCATAATTGGCCTAGGCCAACTGCCAATAACGATAAGAGTAGGCTGTTCTGAGAGCTCCCATCTGATCTCCTCTTCAAATCCACGCTCTTCTATAATCGATATCAGTTAGTCTTAAAAAAGAATAGGGAACATTGCAGATGCCTCGCATCGATCATTATTGGTTCTATTTTGTTAACAGCATAATATTCTTTAGGATTTCCGACAGCTTTTACACATTGCCCGCCATAGTTCAAACGTTATCGCAGATGTCGCTGCAAATCAACGTCCTATTCCCCGTTAAATTAAGCGCCAATAAAATAAATCATCAGCATCATCCTACTAATAGAAATAAGAATAAACTTTGTCACAGAGAGTCTAACTGATACCCAGAGATTGCTGAAACCTTCGCCGTTCAATTTGATAGAGTAACTCCCCTAAGTGGCTTCTACTTCGCCGATTTTCACCGGAAACTAAATTATGTTGTTGGTTGTCTCGATCATAAGTTATAAAAAGAAGACTCAGAGATTAACCTGTTGTAACATGGATGCCCAAATCACGCTAGGACTTCAACAACAATTAGCTTTTTATAATGTTAGGTCGATGCATACAGCCTTGAGATGACAGGACTGCATCAAGCACAAGTAACCTAAAATCTGTATGTATAATATTTTACGTCGGTATTTGGGCACTGACAATATAATAGGCAAGTAGCTGGACCTTTGCCTTAAGCATGTTCGAGCTACGAGCTGTTTATTTCGTACCTTCGTGACCATAACACTCGACGACTGCTGCGGCCATGCTGCATCGATGCCACATTCACATGCTTTCCGTGCGGGTACACCCTTCGAAATGGCCAATGGTGCTGCGTCCTGCAGTGCATCCTAGCTGGCCACATTCTGCTCCTACTTACTGTTATCCATGCGACATTTAATGACAGTTGTTGATACATAAATTGTATATATTACATGGGAAGCGTGAAAAATACTTATAATCAGAGAAAGATAATATCAAAGCAGTCACTGCCCGTCACCGCTAGTTGCTCAAGAAGAGTTCGTATTGTGGCGAAATGTTTGTTGGGGCCTACCTATTGTTACATTTTATTAGCGAACAGCCATATAAACCTACTCAGAACAGAGTTTAAGGGTAAAAAAATTCTAAGCGATTGTCAGCATCGATATGAGAATTAGGTTGCGGATTTTCACGTTTATTATCCTTGAGGTGAAAACCTTTTAGTGACGCTCGGTACTCCTGATAGACTGAATATTTCCAGGCTTGAATACTACTATATCATATGATTAGGTGATGAACGATTATTGTGACCTTGATAGTTAGGTTGTGATGCGTAACCCTAAAGGCTATACATGTATCCTAACAGCATACTGTCATGTGTGTAAATTTCCCTATCGATTTCTCCTGTGTTACTTCTTCAAACGTCTCAGAATGCGGTGCAGACTATTGACTCTTAAATTAGCCGAAGTTTATCAAAAGCAGAAAAGTGGTGCTCTCACACGGACCGTTACGGCAATACCGCACCGTTCTGGTGTGATACCGCCACAGAAGTGTAAGCCAGCAATTGTAGGAAATATCGTCCACAAATTGATTTCTATAACTATTCATAAATTGTTTATTTAACTACCGCTAAAAACCTAGCTGATAAAAAAAAAAACACACGAGAACTACATATCTCTCCCTCTTACCGTCAACTTCGTTTTAACTTGGACGAAAAACAATATTGTAATAATTCATCATATGTAGAACAGATCAACAATATGCCTTTCCTTTAACAATGTGCTCTTAATAAGGGTGTTGTTCAGTATGTGTTATTGGATGCATTGATTTTAGGTGCTTCACTCCTTAGACAGTCTCCGCCTTAATATCAATTGTGATGTCAACGTGGCAGGTTTCCGAGGGCACAACGGTGAAGAATGAAGGGCACGAACGAGGAATATAAATATTGCCATCTGATGAGTAAGTTAGTACCTGGAATTCGTTGAGATACCTTGCGAAACAGTATGTAAATTTTCAACTTTCTACCACCTGATTGCCCACGAACTACTTCATCTATTTAAGCATGAAGTTGTATGATATAACTGAAGACAGATATTGTTGATCATACCACTTCTGTTACTATAATAAGAGGTCGAGGAAATGAATTATAGTTACGTGTCGCATAACCGCATTGTGTAAGACATTTTCCTGTAAACAATAGACCGCAGAAAGTCGAATACATGCATATATCAACGATGCACGATATTTGTAAGACAGACGCCGGAATGAACTTCAAGTGTTTATATTAGGCAGAAACTGACTATATTTGTTGTTGAGCATGTCTACATACGACCATATCCGGGCCAAACCTAACCATATATGAACTCGAGCGATGTGAGGTGTACTTTGGGTTTTTAAGATGAAACCCACGCAATATCTTCGATAGTTCCATAGAAAAAGGGTCTATTATTAATCATCAAGTTAGTATATATTCTAGACTGCTTATATAGGCTATATATAGGTTGTTTTTTTCGATGTTTGTTTGAAGACTTCCATGCGTATTCGATAATAACGCCGGGTGTCAATCGCTCGTCAGGTCTACTATTCATCTTAGCTTGTCAGTGATGTATTACGAGTGAGTAAGAAATCGTTTGTTTACTTGCTTCATATGAAGGCCACGTGTGACTTGTTATGGTCCTAACCGGTGCTGCTTTTCCGGCTTCGGTAACATAGTTGGACATTAGCTCTCGAGGATTCATCAAATAGAAAATTATCAATGTATCTATCTCAAGACTATTTCTCCCCGTTGATATTCGTTGGACTACTGGCAAGCGGTCGCTATAATGCTATTACCTCGCCTTGTTGATAGCAGTACTCAACTTTACGTAGCTTGTACGTATGTTTTTACGTATTCAAGGTATTTCATCGTTTTGGCGGATTCCAGTTGTGGCTTTATATAACTGCAGTATCGCGGTTGGTATCTTCGTTAGCCCTGCACGTCACTTTATTGGGTAAAAGGAAAAATGTTACGCAGTCGCAGATCAGCGTGATCAGGACATGTGCGCGACACATTACTGTCTACACAACTACATGATGCAATATAATTAGAGTATATGAGCCTTAAATTTAATCTGCATTTAAAATCCAGCCGGAAACCTTCCAGCTCTCTCACCCTGCCCATTTCTACAATGTCCCTCTATTTCCGTCCCCGTACTGTATCCTTCGTAGCTATTTTCTTCGCCGAGGACATCTTACAAACGGTTGAACTGTTCATGCCAAATCACCAGAACCAGCAATCGGGGAGCGATTTAGAGAAAATCTACCCCAGCGCGTCACGTTTAAATAGTGATGCAATTTCGGAAAAGATGGATTTTGAATCTGTTAAAATATCGGCCAGCCCAAAGGCCTTAACGATAATGCCCACTCCACTATATGTGTAAACTCGATTCTTACAAATCGCAGTCTGGGTACCTGGTTTTCATAGAGAGTCTGCTGTGACCAGCCTCTCTATATATACTAGCATATATAGGTTATATTTCAATAAAGTAATCAATACAAATGTAGCAAGTAATCCTTGGTCGCTTCTAATACTCGTAACCCTTACGATGGCCGACATGATAGGCGCCTGAATGCTTTTGAAGTTGCTCGTACAGAATGTATTAACAATGTTTTTGCCTGAAAAGAGCGGCCTGACCGTCAGATTAATAATTATGTTGCAATCAATTATAATGTGTCGTATTATAGGGTTCTGAAAATTGCCCTAAGAAATTACGAATGCAACTGGACATAAAGCATGTTCTTTAGTGGCGAACGTGCTGTCTCGTCTCATTGAACCAGCTGCGGTAATTACCAGGTCTAGGTCCAATACCGGGCATAGGCACACGGTTTGTTTCGTGCTGGGAACCAACCGTCTGACCCAGTTTCTAACGGCGATACTGCACGTAAAACTCTGAATACAAAAAGATAAGCGCAGTAAAAACACTTGGTGTCAATGTTCGAGAAAACGAAGATATGTGGCGCCCATAACGGATACACTTGGTTCGGTCATAGATGTGGCAATTCCACTTGTCTGTCATACGCAATATTAGATGTTCTAGTAGATATCCGTGGAACCTGATAATAATAATAACGTTTACTGATTTCTTTTATTACACAGATTTTCAGTATCAGACATTTTTTAATTAGATTTAGTTCAATATTTACTACACATAAGAAAACGTTTGCGAAAGACTAAAAACGTTCGCTTGCTCGAATAGTCTAGATAGATATCTGGGATCAAAGAAGACACGTACAATAGAATTTGTGCGCTCTTAAATTGATAAATCTTCCTTCTTTCTCACATACATAAGATAATCAATCATCAAGTTCTGCGTTGAAAATTAGAAAATTATACTACAGAAAAATATGCGTCCGGAAACTCGATCGGGGGCAAATTAAATGGGCCGATCAAAGGGCCAGTTCATTAACTGTGTAACTATATTCTCCCTGAACGATGAATATTACCAGTGTAATGAAACATAATATCGCCCAATGAGTGATAACTTTACTTCAACTGTATCAGTTTAGAGTAACTTATGACCAGTGAAGCCAAATGCGCAGCCAATAATGGTAGATATAGGCAAAAAAAAGGACGATGATGTGATGAGCGAATCTTTCTGTCGCCGAGATACGCGTCATATGGACACCCACGGTAGAATCCACCAGCGCATTAACGAACTAAAGAGCTTCAGTCTCATTACAACATTGTCTTCGGCCTAAATTGTATATACGATAAATTGTGAGCCTTTTCATTTACTTTGCCTATGATGTGTCGCGCCAAGCTGAGCCTACGCTTTCCGCAATGAGTAGATTATCGGCACAAAAAACGTCCAAATCATTGAAAGCAAAAAAGTACAACGCGAACAAAATGATACATTGTTGACATCCGTATAATTTACAGAAGGCGTAACACGCCGATTTTCTCAATTCTGTATAAAACATTGCTCGTTCCTTTTAATTCATTCACTTTTTTGGTAATTTTTGGACGGGATGAGTCGAGTTGGTCTCTCTTTTCGGAGCGATTCCCTGCTGGGTCGGGTCATCGACGCTTGCGCCGTATGACGGTTGCGCTATATGGAACTGCCAACTATAGTAGCAAGCAAAAGCTTGCTCCGGAACTGTTATGATCACTTTGAAGTTTCAGTTAGCGAAAGAGCGTTGTATCCGATCGTCGTTAACCGAAGGCCAACTCTGCGGGCTGCGAAACACTGGCGAACGTTTCTCAACAGATATTCATTTATAGTGCAATCGCTTCCAAACCGCCTTTTTATAGCTATTCTATTTCTACAACGACAAAATCCACTCTGTCTAGCCGTTTTCGCTCTTGTACGTATTGGTAGCACCCCGTATATTCTTACTGTGTAGCATGGTCCATCAGTAAAACGCACATCATCAGATAGCGTCCATCTTTCCAGAGCCAAAGGCCAGAACTCCCTTTGACTCATCTGATTTCGGATAGCGGAATGAATGTCGCCCATAGACTTGACTCCGGTTGAGTAAGTCGGAACTGGGAGTAGAGCCGTGGTAGGAACATTGGCTGATGCAACCGCAGTTTGGCTAAAATGCCTCAAGTAGCGTGCGCGAAGACGATGCCTCTGGGACCTTTGCTATGATAGTTCTCTCTCTCTCTCTCTCTCTCTCTCTGCTCATCGTCAGTTTGATCGACTGTTGCCAACGCTACTGCATGTTTACGTACGTATTTCTTAGTGGCAGTTCGTCGAGGGCGTATACTTGCTTCAGTAACGAGCCGCTGAACGACACTGATGACGACCCTGTCAAATGCCGGCACTCGCAACGACCGAGACGTCACCGGCATGACGGAACGGGCCGCAACGCACGGACGCATACGTTCCACAAGTAGAACGGCTAGATTTGCTCCTACGCACAAATCTCGTTGCGTTACAATTGCAGCATAGCTTTTCCATTTGGCAACTCGTTTGTTTATTGTCAGCTTTCTACTCGGAGCGTAGATATAGCGGAAAATAATTTACCGTTGATATCTATGAATGATTTGTTGTCGTTATATACCAAGGCTTGTTTATAGAGGTTCGCTCTGTTGCTGACGGTAAAAAATTTTCTAGAAAAGCACTACGTTCGGTCTTCCGATAGCCATTTGTGTTCGTTTATAGTTTTCTTTTGATTTGAGTATCGAGATTTATGATTAAATAGATTTTTAGGCGTGATTTATATTCGATGAGCAACACGATGCTCGTGGTCGCTTTGTATTATGAGAAAAATACAGTGGCTTCTTTGTCTGAATGGGTATAATTAAGTTCTTATATGAATTTTCGTTCGAATGGTTGACACAGTGAGTTACGTGTAAGTCGAAAAGCAAAAACCACATTATTGCCTAAGTTCTTAATTATTCTTAAGCATTTTGTTACTCAATCTGCGGAAGAAATCGTCAAAGCAACGAAATGCTCGTGAAAATTCAACGTAGCGTTTAGCCCGAACGACCGAACACGTGACCACCTACTCAGTGTATCAGAAAATGGAACGTTTTGTGACGCGTGTCTGAAAATGTTGTGTCTAGCTGCTTTCGTTTGCAGACGCAGCGTTTCACCAAAATTTTTATTGAATTAAAAACAGTTCGCCAAGGACGAAACTTTCACGTGACGGCCTCTTCTGTTTACTATAGTACTTAAAAAAAACTGGACGCCATGTCAAATTGGCTAAAATTTAGTACGATGCAGCCCGAAACAAAAACATGTTTTTAGCTTTTTTCACAATGATGAAACACTGTGCCGTCGGCTCTATCGATACCTATTCCTAAACTGGACACGACTGTTGAATTTACAACCGGCACATTAGGCTCCATTTTTATTATGCGCCATTACTACCTTATTCGACGTTCACTCTCTGTCACGCTCACAATCACAATCTGATTTTTCACTGGCTTTTAATGGGAGATAATCATTTCGTTAATTTTTCTTGTACAGAGTCTTTCGTTTGCGACTGAGGATATAAAATTCGATTACGCTGCCTCGGTGAAGTGCCAACGGAAGTGTTCGTACGTTTGGAAGTTCTATCGATGTGTGCGGTCCATGGCTAAGTCGCCTCACCGAAAGATATCTCAGAGGGCTGATAATCGCACCTCAGATAACCCAAGAGCCCTACCGCGGTTAAGCGTTTATGTCGATGGGACACTAGATGAACGAGCAGCAGTATTTACTACTAAACAAAGTTCTTCACCGATACAATAGATTCTAACAGAAACATATTCGCTAGCTCCTTGTGTTCTGATATATATATGTATACCGCTTGTAATAGTTTAATGCGAATTGCTTCAGATGGCGTGAATTTGTCACTCAAGTAAACGATATAACGAACGTCCACCCTTTCTAAAGAGCAAAATAAGACACTGTATGTGTGTGTGTGTGTGTGTGTGTGTGTTTTTTTTAACAACTAATGGAACCATCTGAATATAAGGCGTTTCAAATGCCAACAAAAATAAGCTTTAATACCTGGCAAAGTGCATCGTATGATCAGAGTTATTGTTGTTGTATTTTTTTTTTCGAGGAATGCGTGATTAGGGATAAGGTTGAAGATTAAAAAAATGTCTGTTTCAGACACAGTCGTCCCTTGTGAGGCCATTGCATTATTTTTGAGCATCTTCGGGCATTTTTCGCGGTACTTATCTCTTCGTAGAGACTCAGCAGAAAGTATGCGCCGTGTTCTGTCCCTCCGCTGGCTTAGCTACTATTTTTAGGCAGATTTAAGAAAGAATTTCTTCGATTCCAAAGTACAACGCACTCTGGATCGTGAGCCAGGGAATGCAGCGTCTGCAAAACGGCACCGGAAGAAAATTAGGAAGGCTGTTTCGTTCGAAGCAGTTAAGACGTACAAGCCGCGTTCTTCGTAAACTATGCAGTTCCATTGCGACGCTCACTATGGGGAAGAAGCAGCGGACACAGCGTATCGCAAGCTCTTCACTGCACCTAAAGAATAACACGGTCGAGACCGGAATGCTATTGAGCTATGCATTTTCAACTACTAAGCACCAAGTTAAACTGAAGCTCCCAATTTCCACGTCCAGTACCGAAGTATGTCAGCTGCAACACAGGACAACAATTTACCACTGCCCTCTTCGACGTTCGTAGGGCATCGTATGATAGCATCCCATTTGACTTTTCACGAACAATTATATGCTATAACTGATTACAGAATTATGACCCAATTATTTCTACTGGAAAAAAAAACTGTCATCTTTGTTTGAAAATAAAGGAAGTATTAATCGTTTTCCACGCCCACACAAACGAACTTGTCCGGTCGTGTCGTCTGGGTTTTTTGGGTGCCCCTTCATTTATTGTGGGGTTTCAACCGGAACCCTATTCTTTTTCTCTGTAAGATGCTTAGTGAAGTCTTGTCTTAAGAATAGGGAAAAATCTTTATACACAGTTGATCTGTATAACGATCTGTGCATTGTAATATCTGATCATTTGAATGTAGTAGAATGTAAATTCATTGGACTTCTGGTTTACTTGTCGCTCAATTTAATATATCTACAAACCGATCTTTGGGTTCGTTCAATAGGGAACCCAGTGAGGCAGTTTGATAGATTCAAGCTCCTTTAAATTACAGCAATGTACGCGTTTCTAAAACATATTAGAGTAGTGAAAAACAAACGTCTACGTAAACTAGAGACAGTTTTCTATCTACAAGATGCGTAAAATGAGCGTGTTTGTATTTGCTCAGACGATCACAGGTTAACTTCGTACAACCTCCAATAGGCACTTATTTCAATTGGCTGCATAGCTCAAACACTGCCGAACCATACCCTATGTCACACTGTTTCTTAAGGTAGAACATATATGGCCTTGCTAGTTATTGTATACTTGCTTTAATCATTTTCATTTTTAGGGATTTTAGAACTACGATCCGCTTGTGACATAGAAGCTCGAATCGATACTAAATCTCACCGGCTCCGTAAACAAACGTGTATCATTAGTTTATAGCTGTCTTTTCTGTCTCAGATACGCATCAACGACGTTCTCGAGTATTTTTTCTTTTTTTGTTTGCCGTTTCCTAATGGATTATTTTATAGTGACCGATGAACAAGCAACCTATTCCTGCAAACACATAATTGAGCTTCTTTTTAACTTCAGTCTATTGATTAGTTATTAGACGCGAAAGAAAATGTGCGTTACCGAACTCTCTAGTGCTTTGTTGTTAAATCGGTATCTTAATCAAAGTACTTTGTTTCTTATCCTTGTATCCATTTTTCAAGGTGACTAAAGCTTCGTTTATAAACAAATGTTTGGCAAATGAGGACGTACCCTATTTCGACCTGGTCATCGTCTTGATTGGAGTTATTCAACAACTTACCAGCATCCAAATTTTTTTTAATCTTGACCTATCCAATACCGGCTTATGATAACGATGCCTGTACCACGTTGCCTGACATCAGCGGCAGTTGTAACTGGTCGTTGTAGATAGATAAGACGAACGTTAAATTGCAGAAGTTCTTTCCTTCCTTCCTTCCTTCCTTCTAGTAATAATTTATCGAAAGGATCAACCCCTAAATTAGAGGTTTAGTAGAGGATATCTTAGTTCCGATATGTTGCAAGGAGGCGCTCGTCATTTCGCTTTCTTTTATTCGGCTCGCATTCTTTCGCAGTTATAACAAAGGGAACCTCGTAGGAGCTTATTTTTTTTGTACTTTTTTTCTGGACTTTTGAACTTGTAGAAACTCTTGAATCTAATTGAACATTTAGTGTACCATTTTGTTGAGGGGCCCGCCACTATTACATTGTCTAAACATTAATTTTTTTCTTATGAACGATAGTTGGTGCGGCCTCAATCGTGCCTACGATATTGATAAAGTTCCTGACTTATAGTGTTATATTGCTGAATTGTTCTATTCCGAGTTGAGCATTAACCTTTGTGCATTTTCCTCGTCCTATTAACAGCATTCGTACGTTATTTCGTTCCTCAGCTTGTGAATCTTACCGCTAATTTTTCGATGATTTTTAGGGATATTCCACAAACCTTAGAATAAAGCCAATACGTCGCTTCCTACACAAACACGTTTTGCAACATGTTCTTCACCAACAAGTTGAAAGTTTATTTCGATCTAACTTATGTTTTTTTATTAAATAGAATTTTACGTTTTGCATGTTTCTTGGCTGGTTATTCAACTTGATGCTATAGCTAATGAATGTGTACGAATATATGATTTAAATGGTAACCGAACGATACTAATACAAAGGGTGTCCGTCGATTTCAGTGGGCGTTTCTGACTGGGCCAATAGTAAATATATGAACATTAGTAACATACACATACGTGGCAATAACACGCTGAATCGACTAAGTTAAAAGGGAACTGCTTTATTCGCGCCATGCTTGCAATATTGGCTGATAAACTTACTAACGAACACACAGTCTCATTGTTTTTCGTCCCATAAGAGAGCAAGTGAGACATAGTGATTCAGATCAAAAGTTAAATAACTTTGCATGAAATCTTTTAAATGTAATGTTGTTACTTTATTCCAAAAACAGGTAGCTAGGTCGAACAATATTCGAATAAATAGTACTGTTTTAGATGAACTTACGCTTGGCCTTTGTTTAAGCGAACGATAAAAAGTTTCGCGAAATTGAACTCCCTTTACCCACTGTCTAGAGTTGACATGAAAAAGATATTTTCAAGAAGGATATATTTACATGTTTCGGAGTAGTCGTAGCCAATCTACGTAAATACATGGCGTAGACGAGATATTACACCTCTTAAAAACGTGTAGTCTTCTCCAGAGTAGTGATGTATTTTTTTACCATAAAAATACCGAAAAAGTTGTACGTCATCTCAGAAAATAAAGAACAAGTTGTTCATTAGCTTTGGCTGGTCGGAGCTTGTTTTTACAATTGCATTCAACTTTTACATGTGAGGACATAGTGGGTAATATAATTTTAATCTCTAGTTTGTTAGAAATAATGGCTGACGATTAGTATCAATGCTATCCGTGCCTTTTCAATTCCTCTCAAGTTCTACCGTCGTAATAATCACGATAACGGCCATGATAATAGAATAATGTGCTGTGATAACTTACACTCACCGAGATAAGCACAAATAAATGTGTAGATTATGTGGGTAAAGCAGAATAAGAACAACAGCACCATGGTAACAATTGTGTAGCAGTTGACGCGGCAGAAATTCGATAAATTACGATTCACTCAATTCAACCTCGTCGAGCCTCTGTCTGTGCCACCGTTCGTTGGATCGTCTTCGGGCTAAAATTTATGAATCGTTGCTTTTTTTTTTGGCTTCTACTAAAAACACTCCTCAGTTTTCCCTAGATTCGCCGTTGGAGAAAAGCAAAAAGAGCATACAGTGTTTTCGGCCTTTTTCCTCGATCGACTTTTTTTCGAAGTGCCTAGTGGTACGCTGCCCCTCGTGCGGCGCGCGCGTATTAACAGCTCGTTGGCACCTCACACACGTAACCGAACCTGAGTCAGTGAAGAAGCTGCCCCGGCCCGTGCTATTACTGAAAACAACCGTGGCCCAATAGAAAGCCAAAAAGCGTCAAAGCCGCAGGGAGATAAGGGTGGAAGGGCGACAGATCCAGGCAAAAACGCAATCTTCAAAAGCCAAAATTTTATTTCCGTATTTCCGTACGCTCGATAACCGGGAAGGAGGTGCTGGTGATTGTATATAGAGCTTCGATGTCCAGGCAGTTGGCTTGTCGAAGCTTTGTTAGGCCCTACAGTAAGCTTAATAAAAACCTTACAGCGTCTACTAAGACATTGCATGTATTTAGCTGTCACACATTAAATATGGCATGATGAACAAATTCAATGCAGAATAAAAAGCGCAAAGCGATAGCATCGACTGGGTGCAGTGTTGCCCTTCGTAATAGGTAATTTATACTAAGGTACTAGATTTATACATAGATAAATCATTTGTCTTGAGAAAATGCATTTTACAAAGTGGATCTCCTATCGTTTCTACTAAAGAGATAGGTCTTTTCGATAGCGTAACCGAAGGGTGTCGTCTATGTACGATTGTTAAATATCTTTCTGTTAAGCTCCGATTGTGAAAATATCGGACTACTATGCAACTTCAGCCGAGTGGGTCCGTGTCGTTACTTAAAATAGACATTTGGAAAGAGTCGAATAAATTCACATGGAAGCTGAGGTAAATGAAATCCTGCGAGACTTTTCGTTCCTCCAAAACTTCCACAGCTAAAGTGAGCAAACAAATAAGCCGCGCGTACCGGACGGCGTAAAGCGCCTTTGATCCTGGTAAACAGCTGTTGTGGATAAATTAAAAACAGCGAGTCCGAAGAAGTTGTGACGAGGGACTAGCTTTGTACGTGAGCATTTCCGTATGTTGGCAACACATTTTTGGGTCGTACACTGACTCGTGTTTTGGGTTCGGGTCGACTAAAACTACAATTCTATAATTACCTAATCGATTATATTTTGAAACGTTCTAATTAATCAACCGAAATCGCTATTCAATCAATTCCTACGGTGACTGATCTATATTCGTAAACAAATAGAAGTCTGTTTGTAAAAATCCCGGGACGGATTTGGGATTTTCATGATTTTTTGTCTATGGGCTTAAGTAGAAAAAACCGTGATAAAATGGTATGTCTGGAAAAAATCAATTTTACACTCAAAAGATACAAATAGGTTTCTTATAAACTAAAGTGCTAACTTTAATTGATGGCGATTTTGGACAGTTTCGTCAGGAACGATTCGAAATCTGTGAAATATCCACCATATTTCTTTTCTTACTACAACTATGTTCTCTTTAAATAATATTATGTTCGACTTAGAAGTAATGGGGTAACCGCGAGGGGACAACGTATCCGTACTAGTACAGTGACGGCTTAATCGCAATGGGAGCACGGGATACTCGTTTCAGGGTAGCGTGACACTTCTCTCATGATGACTAAAACAAGAGTGTGAAAAATTTCCAAATTCGAATTTCTAAACTGCCAAAATAACATAACGTAAGAACGGCACAATGGGACAACACAGCAAAGCCATAGAAATAAATAATGCAGAATATTAGCTAAAATAGGACGACGAGCACAGGACACTACAATAAAATGAAATGTATAGACACGTTTAAAGGCTTAGAAAAAAAAAAGGATATAAATTAAATAATTTATTATTTAAGGTAATATCTCGTGCAGTGCCCAGCGATTACTACTATTTATCGTTTACGGGCATAATATTCCTAATGTATATACCCTAGAAAAGAGATGCGATCTAGTAAAGATTCAGCTATAGCTGTCCTGCCCGTAAGTCAAGGAAGGGGCTTATTCTGCCAACTTTAAAACGAATAATATAACTCTGCCATGCTCGGGAGTCTACCATAGCATCCCTTTCTACCTGTCAACAACATGCTATCACTCAATACCGCCGAGTCAACATTCTATCCGCAAACCAGAGACGTCTCTTCTGGTTTGCTCACGCGTCGCGTTGCAGAAAAGTAGACGTGCCGACCGGATAAGAATTCACGTCCTGTCGCGTTCTACACCCGAATCCCCAATGCACTCACCATATTAGGCAAGGGGGCGCCTCGATAGTCACTTGTTTGCTTTTTCAAGACCGAAAAAAGTAACTGGAACGCACGGTAATGGCATAACACGACTTCGGGATCCGTTCTGGCCATCAGCCGCTATCGCCCCACGTCGAGTCACGTAATGAGAGCGGTCAACCGCAGGCTGACTTGGGGGTTTGACTGAACCGCTAATTGCGAAGAGCCTAGATCGTGTCTAGCCTATGATGAATTGGATCGGACTAGCGTTAGGTCGGGTGTTGCAGAGCCCATCTTGATTAAACAGGGCTAGAAAGACTACCTGTCTAATACAGTAGTAGACAAAGCAGGAGACGCAAGCTATCCAATGTTTCACGGCTCGGGAAAGAAAATTCTCGAAGGAGTGTTTTCGTTGTGATCGGATCTTCCTAAGGACGAGGATGGCAAGAAAAACAGCGATTATGGCGAATATAAAGGTGAACGCTTGACAACCCGTCTACTCTTGTTGATCTTAGTGAGTAAACTAGTGTCACGTTAACGCACAGGGATCATGTAGGCTTGGCCAAGTTTACCTAAGGTATTATGCTTAACACGCAGGAATAGAGGGTTCTGCTGTCGCTAAGGTTCCTGGAACAGCCGCTCATATCAATGTAGCATTTACTGAACCCGATATCTTGCTGATGTCGTTGCGGCAGGTGTTTGGTAACAGCTACCGATACGCCTTACCCTATTCACGACAAAATCGAGCTCATGGGAGTACAGAGAGGTGGCTCGGGAGCCGGCGGCGGCGAACAACAGAATTGATTCAGCTGTTGCCGTTGTTTTGTTAGTGCAACGCGGATACATTGATTGTAGTCTGGGCCCACGACAATATTACGTTGCACAATTAAAAGAAGCGGTCAGACGGATCGAAAAAATATGTACACATGGAGAAAATGGGTCACGCAGCTTCGTCCGAGAAATCGAAAGTCGTCCCCATAGTCTGACTCCTGTTTTTGTTTGGCTTTGATTACGTCTTTTGTTATAGAAGGCATCGCCCTGAGCGTGAAAAAATCAAGATAGGATCTCAAATCTAAGCATCCTGGACGGTTTGTAGTTCGAAGGATGAGCTGGGCTGAAGTTCATTATTTCTAATTTTTATTAATTGGCTTTTCACCGCTTCGAGTAAATAATGCTTTGTATATATATATATATATATATATATATATATATATCGTTTAGTATGAAATATAAGCTTTTTGCAAAAATAGTTTATCTCTATCAGTCGCGTTATGCGTCATTGTTCTCTATAATTATCTACTAGTTAGAGGCTAAATTTGGGATTCTAAGATCTCTAAGGTCTCAAACACGGTTTGGATAGTATGTTAAAATTTGAACAGTTTTCGCTTTATGCAGATCTTGAAAAAACGGAGACAATGACGAGTCGGCATGCAATCGTGTTTCCAGTTCTTAACCTGTGCACTCTCGTCACCGTGACTTTTGCACTATGTAATCGCGCCATTGAATGGTTTAACCTAACCTGTGTCCTAATGTCGGTTTATGATTTTGTCCTGTTTCGTAGTAGAGTTCAACCGTAATCGATGAACCAGACCTCGTAAAGTTATAATGGACAACATCTGCACTATACCGATATGGCTAGTTCTTATAGCCATACACACGCTTCACAATGGTATCTGATACTTTCGTTGAATCGATGCACTGATTTGTCTCTGCGATTACCGTAAAGCATCGGATTTTCCATCACAAGTCACAGTTCGGTGCAGGATTAACCCACTAAGAGCACAAAGGAAAGCGAATGTTTCTACCCCATTGAACTTGACCCATGCTTAAATGATGCGGCACTTACTAATTTCACTACGTCTGCCACTTTTAGGTACATTAAACCTGAATGACACCTGTACGTTTTGAGATAGATAGGCCACATTACAACTTCATTGTACAACTTTGCGGGACCCCTTCATGCGACTCACCTTCGAATACGAAACTTCTTTTCCAGAATTTTTGAACGCGTTGTTGTTTCAGCTACTTCCGCTTCTGTTCCAAGGTGCAACTTAGATGCGTAAACCGCTCGAATGTTTTCATTTCTCTAACCAACTGCAACTTTTCTGTTAAGGCTTCAAAATAAACAGTCTCTACTTCAACAAAGTACATCTCGAGAACAAAAAAGTACGGCACAATTTACTAAAAGTATGAAATTAACAATTCTCATATTATATATAGAGCATGCCATTTATGTATACGCTTCGTAGGTAGCTTTCTATCAGGTCGTAACGCAGTCGAATCAAACGAACCGTAGTGAATTAGACCAAGCACGTCCAGTCGTCTTACATTTTCAAAGGTCTCCAAGGCCCCATTCTGAATACATAAATCAAGCGTCTACGTGTCGGCCTTTCTGTGTTCAGAGCGAAGTTCTCTTTCACATAGAAAAAATGTCACCGACAAACAATGGAAGAGGGGCAACAGATAAGTTGGCAAGCACTGGCGGATAGGGTCGTATGCTCAAATCCACCAATATACATAGATTGCACAATAGAGTTCATACTTGGCTGGTAAGCAGAGAATCAAAATTGTATGTCCGAAGCAGATATGAGCTCAGATCTCTGTGAAGGCTGTGTCCGCCCTTTTCTAAAGCTGTTTGTAAACGTTCGCTAGTCCTGTACTAAAAAGCCAATCGAATCGAATAGATCGACAAACACGATTAGGGCCTAACGCACTTCAATTAATTATAACGTATATTCCAAATGCGGTAAAAGTATGGCGCACCCACGGCAAGTATTTGATTTTAATTAAAGTATTTAAATTTTAAGAATTTAAAGTGCAAAAAGCGTTTCCTGAATCGTAGGAACGCTTACGCTAATCCTTTTACATCGACGTTCACACACTGAATAATATACTATTGCAATAAACTAATATGATGTGGATAAAATAATAGCCAACTATAGTTATCGCTTTGGCTCGAATTATCAGCAATTCGATCTAGATCAATTAAGACGTCCATACGTCGTTATAATAATAAGACGTTATAATAATGTTGTAGTATATATCGCAGTTCTGCTTTTATCTATCGGAGATACAAGTGTTTCGCGTTTTTCCCGGTACATTACTTGCTTCTCGGCCTGGATCTCCACAGGTCGGACCCTCGCTATTATAAGCGTCAGTAAGGATCACCTCGTTTGCGACTTAACGCACGCGTCGTGCGACGCTGGTAGCATTGCGGCTTGTTTCGTTTTCTTTTATAGAATGATAGTTGCTCACGCACATGGTTACGCCGCCAGCTAAAACTTGCCGCTTCGTCCCAGAATTTTTCTAGCTTCTTTTTTTTCGACAAAGCCTTTTGCTTGCAGCCTTTCGATAAAAAAATTTTGCCAATTGAATTTTTCAGTATCTCGCTAAGTCGAGAAACCGGCCCGGCCCGACTGGCCTCTTGGCGAGGTTCAGACAAAATCCGGCTGCGAGCTTTCGTGCCGTATAAACTACCTCACTGACTTCAGCTTACTAATGATCGCGTATCTTAAGTAAGATTTGGCTAACTCTTGTTTCTTTCTGTCTTCTATCTCTTCGTGGCGCACTGCACATTATCTCGCAGAAATCCTGTTGGGGGTCCAGTACTTTCAGTGTTTCACTATCGAACGCTGCTCCGGGTCCAATCGACCGTTCCGCTGTTGCCGTCGCCACAGCAGCAAATAGATATGCAAAGAAAAAAACAACAAGGAAAAACAGTACCCTAACATCGTTGGTGGCAAGTTTACCCTGAAGCGTGGTACGAATGCGTTAGCCTGCGGAGCAAATGTTTTCAGACGGTGAAACGGTAGGCGATTGTCATTTTCAGCCTAAAGCTGCGACTGCGTGACAAAGCTTCAGGCTCAGGCAGAAGATAGCAATGGCAAACAGACAGAAGACTTAGAAATCGTAAGGAAATGGCTACCTTGTCGGGAAGATATCCGTTACGCGTCAAGAAAAGCTATCTTTTCGGACAAAGGCATATTTAGTTAGGATTTGAAAAAGCTAATATCAGATATCGTGTGTGACCTGTCTGAGTATATGATTTGACGTCAATGATGTCGATGAATCGGTTGCTACCGACGGGTAGAGCCATGTTAGGGAAAAATATAAACTCTGATGAAGGCAGTTATTTGCGATCATTCTTCCGTTACAAACAGTGATTGTTAACGCAACGAGTGCACAAAATAATATCTATGAGCCCATTGAGCACAGACAGGCCGAAATCACCGAACCAGGACGACTTAAATGGACTTAATAGAAGGACAATCATATCACAGGCTGGAATTTTACACGTCATACATGCCTATACGCATTCTTAATGGATTGTTTTAACCTATGTTATTTCCTGTATTGGAAATATCTCGTGTCTCAAAATTTAAATGGGTGTGCCTAACAATCTGTCTGACGACTATCTACCGGCTATGCCTATGCACGGTCCTAGTTTAAAGTTAAATTATTAACACCAACAGCAGTTCGCGTGTGATTAAACACCGAAATAGGCTAGCTAAACGGCTTGAACATAAACGACATAGAATATATTTATAGAACGAATATGCAGAACGCTGAAATATTTTACATTCTGTTGGTTAGGTATCTGGCCTTAATTAGCACATAACGTAGTTGTCCTCTTTTCACAGGACAAAAGTGAACTGTCTGTTGATTTCTAACCGATGCCTTTCATAGAAAATGTCACAGTTATAGTGACGTTCTGGTGCGCACGAGGAGTTCGGCATTGGCTCAAAAATAAAGTCTCATTCGCGTCCAATATAACCAGACAGAGAACCGTGGCTAACCAATTCTACCGAACTTTGTTGTGTAGCAAAGGTCAGTACAGGGCTACATATCACAGAGGTTTACATTGACTTATATTTTCAAGCACAACTTCAATTAGATATTCGGATTTCTTTTGTATACCTAAAATAATATGTTGATGGCACGCTGGTAGCGAAGACGGCACGCTTCTCGCACGTGTTGTGCCGCATGCCGTTTTACGGTGATTACATAAACGTACACGCAGGTTCGGGTTCATTTTTCTGTACGAAACCAAGTAGATAGGCGTAGTTGGTAGAGAACTGAATTGACAACCATCAGATAACAGATCAGTCCTGCAGCTCGTTATTTGAAAGAGTTGGAGTTTTTCATTTCAGCGTACCGCTCATTTGGGTATAATCAGAGCAAATATATTACTTGCGATCATTTCGAGCGCAGCAAAGACCAAACTCATTGTGAAAACGTCAAGGTTGTGACTTCTTAGGCTTTTTAAAAAAGAATGGCGGGCATCATTTACTAGCAGAACACTGCGTCGCGCCCACGAGACCAACGCTAGAGATGACATATTTATTCGAAGCAAAGTTTTCTTGAAGAACCATTGTAAAGCAATCTTTTTGCTATTCAGGGTGCCATTTATTGAAAAGGTCATGGCGGACCATATCATATAAATGATCATTTTTCGCGGGTGAATAGGGGTTAAGACACAGAGTCAAACGACAGAAGTTGAAAAAGCCATGGCATAGGAAAGGTCGAGTCGCAGCTGCTGCGCCTGAGATGAATAACCGATTACTAAGAACGCTAAGAAGAAACTGGGTTGACACTTCAAATTGCTGGTCCTGAAACGCGGGCTCAGTGGGGTTAGCAAACATTTTTCTAACCCCACTAAGTGTTTTTGGAACGAATAAATACTTTTTCTTGGATAGTAGATGATGAAACGGAGGGTGCGGTTTGACGTAATGTATGCGCTTAAGTGTGCCAGTAGAAGTACATTACAGAGGGCTGAATGGGTGACAGACTAACGCTCTAGAAACAACTCTTCACTTCTGCCATACTTCTCTAAGTAGTTCTATAGCAGCTATTACTGGATTGTCAAATGGTAGTCAATAATTAACGATAAATTGTAAGCAAAAGAAAATATATGCCTGCTACGTAAACAAATTAAACTAGTTATCTGAGAAAATTTTATATTCTAAGACCATTGTCGGATACGTTAAGCAGCTACGGTAGTCATATAGCGGAAAGCTTAACCTTGTTAAGCCTATCGGTAATAAGCATACTCGAATCGTTCATAGGACAAGGTCTATTGACTTTAAACATCGGATCAATACGCTATTATTTACTATAAAAAGCATTTTATTCAAAATCCTTACATAAGAATCTCTAAATTTAAAAGGGCCTTCAAATTTCTGGTTAGTGAGCCTAAAGATTTATGTTCGAAAGAAAGAAAAATCCCTTACAGAAGATCCTATATAGAAGCTTATATAAAGAATGCTCAATCTGGTTTTATCATTATATTGGCGTTGACAGCGCAGTTTCATTGACATAGGTGATTAAAATGGGGATAGCCTGCTAGGCTTGCTGTTTGGTGCTTACTCTTTACGTACTCATGCATCAAACGAAGGATAAGAAATCCGGCTCGTGGACAACCTATTGGCGTTTTTCGAAGTACCTGCACGTACTTAAATGCAAAACATTTGTTTTGCACTCAAGTACGTGATGCAATAAACTAGGAAAACTATCCGCAATAGCAAGACGGTCCTCTATTATTAAGATACGGGCATGCTTACAAGACTTTTTTCGCTCGCATCTATCGCCGGTGTGCTCGACTTAGTACCATTAGAATAAACATGATGATAAACAAAATGATGAAAAACAGTATTTTCAAAAACTAAATAGGTGCGCGTGTATTGGCATGAATTTTCGTAGATACTCAATCTTCTTGCACACGTGCGTAACACAAACAAACATCTTTCCAACAAAGAAATTTTACACTAAACGTTGTGTCGTTAGTGCGGGCTCTTTGCAATTAAACAGATCGACAAACAAATAAGAGGATATTGCTAGAAACTTTACAAGCATCTTCACCAATATTTCTCTTACTCAGACAAATTACGAAGACTGTCGGAAACCTATAAAACACGAAGACAAAAGCAAAAGTTCATATATAATTCCGAAAATTGTTCTCACTGCTGCCGATGCTTTTCCCAACAGCGTGACCTTTTTTTGCCAGCAACGCATTTAGCACCTTGCTGTCCGCCTACCGAGGCAGATATTTTGACAGGCAGTTGTAGAAAGGATAACGTTATGGTGACGAGTTCAATTTATAGGTTGAAAAAGCATCAACATTTCGGGTGCAAGTCGGGAATCCAACTTCATGAAGAAGTGAGCGAGCTAGCTGGCTAATTTCAATGCTCTAATGAAAATCTTAAGTGGGGCGGTCGTTGTTGTAATCGCTTGCTTCATAACTGGGTCTTGCGTCGTGCTCGTTCAGTCAGTGGCCGGTCAGTCACTGCGCGATGATAAAGTGATGCTAGTGTAACCGAAAAAGTGTTTTGTGGCTTGACAGAGTGTTACGTGGGTCGAAAGCCTACGCCACCGATGGTTCAGCTAAAATCTATTAGTCAAGAGTGCGGTCATGGATGCGCGGGCGTCATGTCAGGACGAGAAATATTCGAGCCGGTCCGGCCGACGGTGATGATGACATTTGAAAGCGATGCGTTGGACCGCTTTAAACGAGCCTCTCATAAGCCGTTTTCGGCCTATCATGAGATGAATACGACCAGGAAAAATTGTATATTGTTTTAGATACAGTAGGAATCATGGTTAAACTCTGCTTTGCTCTCCAAGCTTATAGCTACCTAGGGGGTCTTGGTGAGTCCATTTGGCTATGGGCCAGGCGAAAATAGGCTCCACATGTAGAAACGCTAGCATTCGAATAATGTCTTTATAGATTGTTGGATACAATGCTGGACTAGATCTAATTCAAATGTTTAAGCTTACAGGCTTCTTGCCACGAAACGGATACCGTGTTTTCCAAATATCCGAATGATTATAGAAAGAGTATGTGGTTCCTATTCAGATCAGTACACAATTCTACATGAAATCCACGATCGACATATAGGTGATTCAACTTAAGCATCTCGTTTATTAATTACGAGACTCAACGAAAGGTGATGAAGATTATAAAAATGAAAAAAAAGGTGTTTGCTGCAGAGAAGCAGATTCAACTTCATGAGAAGAACAGTCGACGCCAGTAACAATATATATTCCAATGTTTATTTACAGCAGTGGAACAATCAATAACATAAGTATGATTAGATGATGTTAACTTCTATCAATTATGCTTTAGGAATAACGCGCCATCTTCTAGATATCCAGAAGCCGTCAACGGTCTTCATACGGAGCACCGTAGAATCAAGAAACCTTCATATCATAATGTAGAGGTTGATCATAATCTAGAAATGTCGAAATTATTACATACGCAAATTGAATCTCATCCCACTGTTATTAGATATTGATTTTCTAACTAAGGTCCTATCCTATACCACTGAAGTCCTGCTCCGTTGATAACAAATGATTAGCTAGCGCCGTTTGAACTACAAGCCACGTGGATAGCTGTACAGTCATACAGATGAGCCTATGCGACGGGATGGGATTGTCTTCCATAGATTAGATCTTATAAGATTGGATTAATCGTAGGGATAGCCATTTGTAGTGAAGTCGACAACTACTTTGTTATATAATCAACAAAGAGCCAAATAGGCAAAGCTCCCTATAATATAATTCCATATTTTATTATACGTTGTCTTTTGCCCACAGACAGAATTAGCACAGACGTCCTGCCACTACTACGCTACGGCAAAATCCTAAAACAAAAGTAGGCATCATCAGATCATAAGATTTCATTGTGCACGGACTCTCGATAGGTCCACTCAGTGCAAATGCCTAAGGAAACGCTTAGGAAGGACTGAGAGACGCGCGCGAAAAGGAACATAAGGCAATAAGAAACTAAACGCATTCTTTGGCCATGATAGGCATTTGGCCTGCTTTTCTTCTTCTTTGATTATCTTTCTTACTTAGCGGTCTCCTTTTGCGACGTGCAACATTGTCAGTTCCATTCTCATTTTGGGTGAGTCTTTTATGTGGGATTGGCTTGCTGACCTGCTGCCTATGCCGTTCCGTTCACCTGTAAGGGTACATTTTGTATGTCTGTATAGACTGATGTGTCAGGATTTACTACTGTTTCAGAAGTGTATAAAAAACGACGGGTGAAGTAGCGCTGTACAGGTAAGGACACATAAGCATGTCCTGGAACTACACTGTTCACTACAGATATTATGATTGATTGATCTACGCAAAATGCCTCGTGTCGCCTTCGGATTTCGGGAATCAGCTTGTCCATATTTATACATAATGTGTATGCAACCTCACTTTATTTTTTGTGAACAAAATTTATAACTGTTTTTTTACATCTTATTGTACGGAATAAGCTTTGGTGAGCTTTGTTTAGAATGGATGTTTGATATTTCGCAATCATCTTGAGTATCTCATGAAGAAGGTAGTTAACACTATTAAATCAACTAGCACAATATTTTTCTATTCAGTTATAAACACTCCATAAAAAATGACCTCTGGCAAAAATATACCAATTGTCTTACTTTAATATTTAACTATGTAGCACGTATAAATACGATCCCGATAAAGGTTCGTGAATAAGATAATTTCATTGAATGTGTCCTGCAAGACATATGTACACGAGTACATGTTTTGCCTGAAAAAAGGTTCTCAGCAAATCTGGAACCGGACACTGCGTGCATCGTTCGTTCCCTTTAACGAATTAATATCAACGAATCCATCCCTCTATCTACGCAATTTAATAGAATCACCTTGTAGGAAATATTTCATTACGGAGATGTCTGCTTTGTTTAGCCATATGAACCGGCCAAGTGAATTTTTGCTATTTTGAACGGTGAGCAAAAATTGAATGTGTACCCTGTCTCCCAGCATACTACTATCTAAAAGTTATCTAGTTATATATATGTATATATATATACTCGAGTCGGTCTCCTGGCCTGTCCATGTTCATTTAATAGTAGTAACACAGTGAAGATGTTTATTGAGCCACTGAGCATTTTTGTTTGGGGTATAACGGAGGCGTGGGGGCGTGTAGGTGAACGCAGCTGAGTGG
>NW_019213539.1:22841-57041 GCF_002532875.2 Varroa jacobsoni | reverse complement strand
TTCGTTTTTACTTTTCCACAGTTTTTTTTTTTTTATTTTATAATTTTGTTATGCAGTGAGCGGAATCTTCGAACGAGTTCACGCACCAAAAAGATGGAGGTCTTAAATGGAAAAAGTGCATTTTTAACACTTGCTTTATTTCGCCTTACACCGAGGTCAAAAGCAGAAGCCTGAAATTTACTTAGTCCTTTTGTAAACATTTTGTTCACTTAATCTACTTTGATTGAAGGGTCGTGTCTCGGCTCGAGGTGAGCACAGAGAACAGTAGATGATTCGTTTCATTGAATCGCTATGCTTGCATAGCTATATTATCCAGCTTTCGAATTAGAGCTTTCCTATGACACAAACCCCTTTACCTGTTATCCACAATTGTTTTGCTTTCTTAGTTAGCATTTGAGTGGAGCACCGCGTTGTTTGTTAGATAGAAAAAAATTACTCATCTTCCAACTGAATGGATCGTTAAGTTGGAACGTGAGTGTTTAAGACACTTAAGACTAACTTAAGTGTCAAGGCGGTCGGCTTAATGCTGTTACCTCAGTGATTAAATGGGGGTTGTTTTGAGTGAATTTGGTTACGATTACTTAGCCTGTTTAACATATAAAAAGCAAAGTAGTGGATGTAAACAGTATCAGTGTTTTTGGCTCTTTTTTAATGTTTGTCATGCATTATTTTCTCTAAGCTTCCGACAGCCGGCTGTTTGTTTTATATCTCTGCCATTGATCCATGTCATTGCCACGTTTCAGATTGAAGGCATTTATAGATTGTTCTTGGGATAACGTGGAGGCAACCTCGAAATTTTTTGATAAAATGCTACGAAATGTACCACGAAAGCGTTACCATGTGGCCTCTAAGTGGAATGTTATACTGTGTATATATATATATTACTGGGATATATGTTTTTAGTTTATTGTCACAAAGCCTTAGTAACGATATAGGCGTGTCCGAATAAATATCAAAACGCAGAACGAAATTTCTAACTTATCTTTAATCGTATAAGAGTATTTTCATAAAATAAAACAAAGGCAGAATATCTTTCGTTATTTTAATATCTTACGCAGACAGAATAACGATAAGTAATCTGAAGCATGCAATAGGACATCGATGTTTAATATTACTTCTGTTATTTATGCAGGCCCTACAACGATTCGCTTCGCAGAAGAGGGCACAGGAAGACCTAACTTCAAAAACTGAGCCATGTACGAATCAAACGGGCCTTTATTAAACTTTATTTACTGTAGACACGCTGTCCGATATTGTCTGCTGATAAATATGCGATCTTAAAATGAAATGCTTTACATTTAGTTTAAATCTTCTGTTGATTCGTCATTGCATACAGCGAAAAAAGCATTACATTTCAGGAGTAATACTTTGCACTTTTTTAGGAGTAATAATTACTACATAATTCACTTCAATACAGCTTCTATGGTAATGAGGAGATTAGATGATAATCCGTTTAATGGATAATAAAAAAAAATCAATAACAAATGCTTGCAAAAAATAAAATAATTTCTTAACTGTGCTAAACACAATTATCGCATAAACAAATAGAACAAACGTTTGGTACACACAAAAGGGCCTATATTTTAAAATTATACAGATTAGCGAGACCATATGCCATTTCAGATAAGAATCGATTATCAAGTCAAAGGATTCCTAAGGTACTCTTTGCAAAGATTTTTATGTATATGTTTCGAATAAGTCGGCATAGTGAATAGAAGTTGCTATGATTCATAAATCTCATATTTGTTCAAGATAAAATGTTTGTGCAGCTAGAAATTACTATAGAAGATAGATATATATCCATATACACCTATGGGGTGGTGTCGGATGCTAGCAGTGCCAATTATATTGAAAAAAAAATGGCAAGAAGAACACGTAACGCAGGTTTTGGTTCAAGGATGCACCCCTCTATTACTGGCATCTAGCTTTTATCTATCAATATTTTATTTTCAACTATAACGAGCAAATATATGCCTCGCAACGTATAAACAAAATAATATAATTTATAAATCAATATTTTAGACACTTCTGATTAGTCATCATTATTTCAGCCACTTTTTCGCTTGACACACGCTCAGCATGTAATCGTGCATAAAGTCTGCGTAAGTTTTCAGCAACAGAACCAATCCCTTTTGCAAAACACACGTTCATGGTAGATTTGCCAATCTATTCCCTCTAGGCGAGTCCGCCTTCCTAGGGACATATAATACATTCAGCACTGTACACAGGAACAACGCGGTTGAACCTAATGAAGTTTCACTACTGAGTAATTCACTAAAGCGATTTCATGACAACAGTGCCTTAGGTAGACCTTTCAGCAGGCCGAGTGTATGACCTTTATCGCTGAGCACGCAACCATGTGAGCAATATCAACTAAAAAAACACTTGCAAACTCGTTCACCCGCTCTTAACTCTAGGCTAAGGTAATGGTCATGCTGCGCGCACTCCCACAAAGTACTCTCAATGTCTACTTGGTTTGCTTAAGACCCTCTAACCTAAAATATTGGCTTGTGTTGTGTTGGCTAAATATAGAAGACCGGGGGGGCTAAATATATATACCTATATACATAAATACAATCGCTGAAAAATGAGGCTCTAGAAACTAAGCACAGGTAAGAGATAAGTAAATTTTCATACGTAAGAAAAATATAGACAACGTTCCACTAGGCGTAGTTATTATATTATGATAAAACTGATGACCTATACTTCTATGTATTATCACAATTTATTTATCCGACTTTCTGGTTGGTTTGTACCTATTTGTATGGTTCGTCTATGTGCACCTCGATCTTGTCGAGCAAACAGTGCCTCTTGTGGTTGACGGCAATAGCCAGTGTAACAGCATATATCGCATACTAATGAGGATATACTTGCTTGCTAAATTTACGAACATGTGAAGTGGGCGTAGCCACACTTTGCAGGAAAATGTTGTTTTTTTTTTGTGTTAATCTAGCATGATAAACATAGACTTTCGCCGGTTTTGCTTGTAGAAGCTATTCGAATACAATAGAAAAAAAACATTTAGAGAGCCTTGTAAGGTTAGTTGTTTATATTTATTACAAAGAACGCTACTAGAGAATTGATAAAATCTACAAATCTACTTCATCTAACACAGTTACGATAACTACTCCTTATAGTTTGTGCTGTTTGTTACCCGAATAAAGATAAAAAGATTTATCGGATCGCATAGGTTACTATGGACTGTAAAAATATGATAGAAGACTTTAGACTAGGATTCGTGTTACTTATTTCTGTTACGACCATAACAAGCTACTATTCACAAATCAATTCTTCAGACTTGGTTTAGGTTGAAACTGTTCCTTCCAACATAGTTACCGGAAGTTAATTCTTACATTTACTTCAAGCAAAAAAAAACAACAACAATAATTGGGTATCGTCGCGTAATTTCGTCCTTAAGGTTAGTCAGTTTGACTTGAGTAAATCCTATTCAGTATTGCCAGGTAATCCCATCAATGCTACTTAGCTTACTGATATAAACGGCGATATTTAATATATTACCTTATCATTGCGAATTGTAGACCCTCAATTGTATCACTTTCGAACAAAAATAGTTCAACGCATAAACGTTTTAGGCTATGGTCACTTAAAGAGAACCTAAGGTATTCAATGTGGCTTAAGTCAAAGTGGCACAAGTAGAAGTGATTTTGCTAATACCTAAAGACATGCTATTTCGAAGTAACTAAGCCTAGTAGACTTGAAATAAGTGACGCATAGTCCTAAGTGTGCCTAAAAACACTGTAGGCCAAACATTTGAAATTAGCACGTTTCATTAAGAAGATATGGGGAAATACCGTAATTTTCTACCAAGGCAACACTGAACAAGGAAACATTGAATCAACTAATTGTGCCTTTCGTAGGACTCTGTGTATGAGCTTCAAATAATTTTAGCGAGAATGCATGAGAGGCAATACGAGAGCCATAAACAGCAATAGAGACAAGTGTGGCAGTACCATGGCACGGAAGGTGAGACGGCATCTTAAAGCAACGCTCCTTTGACTATTCACAGGAGCCCGCGAGGACATTAGTGACGTACGTGTCCGGATTATACTTGAACCTAATCCTGCTTTGTTATGAATCGTTCGTGTTTAAAATTAAGATGGAAAAAAGTATGCACTCATGAAGCTATCCAAACTGAACACAATGAAATTTACACTGAGTTGGTTTTTTATTCAATTTTCTTATTTATATTTTAGACTCCGCTCTCAATTAGGACTGCGGTACGTCTGTAAAAACATTTTTGGAAGAAAGAGCGCAAACTTCGCTGGCCTTTTCGATTTCTGCAAACATACGTAAGGGTTAAGCAGAGCTAGAAAACTAGCGTTGACATTACGCCGACCGACAGGATTATATTGAAATGGAGTCGTGGCGTCATTTCACGCATCAATGAGAGCTGCATAGGGTTAAAACCCGCTAAGAAAGTTGCTGGTGTTTATGATCTATTCAACATTTGCTCGTGGTAGAGTATACAGATGAACAGGCAGTAAAGATGCCAAGAAACATCTCAGTTTGTTTGAACTGTTCCGTGCACGAATATGCTTGAAGTATTTTTGAAGATTGTAATACGTGCTTATTATCTTAGGCAAAGGACATGTGTCTCTAAGATGCTTTACCGGCCGTTTATATACGGGTTATTTCAAATGATATCAGGTAGATGATTATCACATACCAGCGATTTCGTATGGACAACACGGACACAACTAAAGTATATGAGAGTAACAAACAAGGAACGCGTACGGAAAAGCAAATAGTAGCTGAGCAGTACATAAAGCTGGCTTGGAGTCCATATATTGCCATTGCCCATATACGAAGCCCTCTGGTGCACTCTCTCACTTCTGCAACAGGGAGTAATGACACAACCAAACGATACGTCCAACCGTATGTCGGAACAGAATGCATCTTTGAAACGTTCTCAAATAATTTATCTGATTTTATAGCTGCAATGCTAATTACTTGTGATTTTGCGACCTTGAGAGGCTCGAAACACGTGCGGAACGTGTTTCGAGCCTCTCAAAGACCGTAAACCCCTTGGAATGTATGCGTGGATTCGTACAGGTAAAAGGCTTTTCGCGTTTTGTTAATTCTCAGTGTTAACTTTCATATCGATGGCCAATTTCTGGGCCTTTACGAAAGCATTGACTGGGATGTCATGTTCAGGGGCGAAATGCAATTGACCTAATTCGCTGAAAATTTACATGCAGGTCCACTCTGGAGAGTATATTTTTTAGTGTCTGCATTGTATCTGCGCATTTCCTACGCGCTGCATATAATGTATATCGACTACAGGTGGTTATTCTTTGAGGCCAACTCAAAGGTGCCGTATAAATGGAGCCGTCGCTGCGCACCTTAATTAATACATTCTGTTGTTCAAATCCAGCGCAGATTTTGATCTGCCGAAGCCTGTTTACAATCGAACAATAACTGTACCGCGCGTAGCCAGTGCAGCAGGCCTATTTAAGTTAAGGGAAGCCTTCAGGTTCCTGTGTGATAGATTTAGATCTATAAGACTTACTGTCATTATTATAGAGCCTCACTAGGTAGTGACAGCGGGACACGGACCAGCTACAATATTGCACTCTATATTTGACCATTGTGGGCATGATCGAAGTGACGATTCTTTTGTGGACGTTTCCGCTTATACATTATCTCGTGAAACACAAAAAAAGAACTATTTCGCAGTGTGCTCGTTTAGCTGACCTGCGTACACATTATTTTCGATCTAGAATGAGCGGTAAACAGAATATAGACCGTTAGCAGCTTGAGGTCACCCGAACCTTGGTAACCGTCTTGTGTGATTCACCTAAACCATATATTGAAGTGTTTTCCAAGGTAAAAAAATTAACAGACCAGCAACAAATATCTCTGCCGAACATCTGCACAGAGTAAATAGTATATTCTTTTTTATAACTGGAGCCTTCGCCCTTTGCAATCAATAGGTTGTAAGGCAGTTTTGTTTAAATACACTGCAATTCGTATATAACTAAGGGATTTATGATATTTTAGTAGGAAGTCTAAATAACAATCAGGACTTGGCTAGACTCAAGTTATTGCTGGTTTGAATTTACAAGCGTGCAAGTGTACACAAAATGTATGCTAAAAGGAAAGAAGGAAGAATTCATTCGCTATTTCATTCGTGCTAAAAAAGGAAAAATTCATTCGAAAATCGTTCTGCTCTTGGAAAATTCCTGTTTGCTCAGTTTTGCCATTGAGTTTAATGTTGAGCTCGAGCTTGTGCTTTGTACGCTCGAGGAACAGCAATGACACATTTTTAAAATGATAGTTGGACCTACAATTTTAAGGTGATCTTTGAATGATTCGAAGTACTGACACTTTGCTCGGAAATTAGCTACGACATATTTGTCATACGTAAGTATTACGTAAGTAAGTAAGTACCTTCTGTAGGTAATTGTACTTATGGCTCTTTGTATATCGATACAGCTGGCATGTATTAATTTTATTCTCAGCGATACATAGATAATGCAAAACTGGATAAAATTTGACGCTGGAAGCTTGTTCAGCATAACCCTCGAGCTGACCTTTAAATGATCCTAGAAAATTTTGATTACTACCAATCTGTTCAAGATATGTTGAATATTTAATTCATTTTTGCGGTCGAATAATTTTGTAGTCATATCTTCGAATGTTTATTTTGTCTATGCAGCGTTGGCTTATACTGAAACATTAGTTTGAAATCTGGCGTATAGTCGAAGAAACGGCCTCAAGTTCTAGACATGATACGTTTTATTTCTCCAGATTTTTCAACCGCACATAGCCAACTAACGGTCGACTTTTTTCTGTTATTGCTTTTCATCAGGTCGTCCTTTGGGGATTTTACGCGTTGCATAGAAACAGTTTGGCTTAAATTTTGTTTTGTTACGTACGTCAAGTGAAAGTACAACATACGCAACTTAAATTTATGATCTGAAGCATTTCGTATTTCACCTTGATTCGTACCTATGACCTTTTGATCTGTGGTTATGTGGTACTCACACACTTTCTGCTACTTCAATACTCTATCAATCAACTTACACGATGCTTCGATTATGGACGGCTGAAATGTTAACTCAGTGAAGTGTATGTAAACAGGATGGTTCCAGATGAAAAGGTTTCGTCCCAATGCTTAAACCTGGGATGTGTCTACTTTTTTTTTTAGTCTGCTTTAGGTAGACTGGACTGCCACATCACTCCCGCAATTATTTTTCTCTAATTTTACATGAACTCTGCCAATTGGGCACATTACGCGGCGCTGCCGTTTCTTAATAAAAACGGTAGTTGTACAGCATAAATTAGATAATGCTGCGATATTGCATTCCAGTAGGTTTATTCAACTTGGGTCTTTCTGCATCGTCTCATTCATCCTTCCGTGGAAAAAGAATAGATGCACCGTTAATCAGTCCGCTTTTTGTGGCAAAGTGCAACTAACTAACGCTGTTGCGAGCCAAAATCTAGATCCTTTCACAAATGGTGCCTCGCTATTAGGGCTTAAGGCTTGCAGGATAGAAGCGTAAGGAAATAGCATTCGTTTGTGAAGATAGCCTGTTTGCAGATGTACCAATCCGGGTTGGTTATACTTGGAAATACAAGAGCAACGCGCCATAATGCTGAGGCGGCGGTATCGTTCGTCTTGCTGAATGTCGGGGCGGCTTCCCGCCGGGATTTAAGTTCCTCATTAAGGAGCGACACAAACCAGTACCGTTCTACGTACCACTAATCCAACCGGCAACGGAAGACACCTTCGGAACTGTCGAAAAAATGAACCTTCCGTTTCAGTAGTATTAGACACATACGCGGTTGGCTTCTTTGGGCTAGCGCTGAAAGACGACCGACGTACATATTGTACAGTAATACGATTTGTATCATTGGCACAGCTGAGAATATTATATATACACCTGTTCAGATATGTTCGAAATGGGCACCTTCTCAAGATCGCAAAAGATCACAAAGCGTCGCCATACCACTTTCCTAGTCAAAAGATATCGCAGAAGTTCTAAAGGAAAAATGTCACATTGAAAGTCTGCGATAACAATTATTATATTGCTGCACTGCCATAATGATCGCTGGACGAGTGAGAGCAACTGTGTACAGATCAGTAATGACTGATCTGATCGTATTGTTTTGTGGCATACCCCGACGGTGACGACTCAATAAACAACCATTGTTGTATAAATAGTAAAACAGAAGCACAAACATGAATATATAATAATAATAATACTAGGAACAACGAGACCAGACCATCTTCCTCTGTTAGCAGAAACTGCTAACAAGAAGAAAAAGAAGAATATCCGGTAGACTAGCCAGCGAAAGGCAGTCGTCACCAAACTATACGACAGCTGTGGATATATCAAAGTAAAACATACGTCATTACTTAGCCAGCCAATGTTTGTGTACCTCAAGGAGGCTTGGAACGTCGCACTCATAATTATACAAACTATTACATGGTAGGAGCTCAGGCAAGAGATAACAACAATAGATCTGCAGTGCTAACATAAGTTTTGATTAATATGTTTCTTTTTACTGACGTCTAAGTATGCGTCGATATTTTTGTGATAGGTTTATTGTACTTAAACTAAAACTTTCTTCTCTAGGCTGTTTTTAACACATGTAGTTATAACTACGGAACGAATCAATCTTCCATGTACAGCTTTCTTTGCTCCTTGCCAAGTTGTCCATAAGTCTAACCTTAAAGTATCACAATGAATAGCTCGGGCTATTCAGAGCATCAGCAGCCATCGTGCGCACATACATTGAAAGGTTAGATGTCTATGATGGAATATGTCTATTCACCAGACATACAGGAGTCAGGGAAAATTTATGACATATATTGAAAAAAATTATGCGGCAATGTAGTATCGACTGACTTCGCAGCCACTGCATTTTGCGTATCCACAAAATCTTATTGATTAAATAGGCTATTTTGGTCGTCATGTGTAGGTAGCTTCTTGGACTACTTCAAAGGCTGTGGTGGTGCACAAACTACGAGGAACTTTCAGTCACGACGCAGCTAATATGGCCCTCATATCAACCGCTATTACTCCGTGTGAAGAAACGCAATCAAATGAAATTATATATGTATATAGACCAGAAACGACTTAACGTGTGCAGTCTCTTGTCTGCAAGTAAAAAATATACACCATGTCTTGCAGCAAAATTCGTTTTAATATACCATACAATTTCAAGTCGCCTCTTGAGGGGTATCTGTTGCTTTTCTAGGCTTGGACTACTTTGAACATCAAGAAAACCGTCGTTGCAATTTCGCATGGACGATCTTGGCATTCTGCTCAGGCCAGACCATACCTGCGACAAATCAAAGGACTGCGATACATTTATTCAGTTTGTCCTAGCAGTGAAGGCCGAGAACGTGTCTTATATATACACGTGAAACAGGCATGGCGTGTTTAATTGATGTTGATCCGCACATTTGATGCACTAGTCTCAGTTGCTGTCTCTTGTCAGTGCATTTGGCCTTAGAGGTCCTAAATCCAACGAATCAGTAGGTGCAATCCGTATGTTCAAGATATTTTTTGGCCGTTTGGTAATGATTTGGTTAACTACTTCAAAGTCAACTTGCGCTTTAGTCGTAGATGCAGCCCATATTTACGGTGTCGCATTGTTGCTCGTACGGATTGTTGTCACATAACTGTTGTATACTTTCGCCGCCGTAACGAACTTTCAAATGAGGCCATCTGATCGCAAAAGGGCGTTTGAAGAACACCGTGGAAGCTATTGAATCTAACAACGGCGACGGAACTGCTCAAATGATCTCGTTTTTATACGTAAAATTACGTATGCATCATGTAACTAGTTACGTACATATTAACGTCATATCGGTAAATACGTTTAAACTAATAAAATGGAATTTGTAATGTTAAACTAGGTTTGAGCTGATCTTCCGTTTGGGCAATCCTTTGAAATTATTTTCCGGTATTACTTCAGAGATTCTTAAAATGGGTCTTGCTGAAACTATATGACAAATCTATGAGAGAGTAGGGTAACCATACTAATAGCTTCTGTGGTCTTTTTATCGGTATGTTCTGAATTCAACAAATTCAACAGGCATTGGCACGTTTGCTGTTTATGATTAGTATAATAATTCGTAAAAAGATAGGTGTCGGCCACCCAGACCACGTCTCTCAAGATTGGCGCATTCGCTAGATCTCCAATTGGAACTAAACTAATATTTCAATGTGTGCATCATTGATTTTACGCGATTCAGCCTTCGACTACAGAGCCTTGTGGTAATTTGCAGACGGTAAATATGGCGCTGCTGGGCTCGGGGACGTTTCGGGACGGTTAACGTCAACATATGTGTACATAAAATTCATTCTTCAAACCGATACGATATCTGCTTGCTATAGGTGTCATTTATATGATTGCCATATAGACAAACATAATAAAAACATATATCGGACATATAAAGATGCCTGTCAGCAGATGATGCACGCTATAAGGCCTGTGGATATATAAGATAGAGATATTAAGTGAAAATGAGCGCTTTGGCACGATTTTGTAAAGCATTGGCTATATAATGGTCGCCAATTTAATTCTACAGATATGTGGAGTGCTGATTATATTATAAAACTAATTCCAAATTCAATTTAGTGAGATATGATATTGCAATTTTGTTATCATGGCTGTCAACGATTTTGTGATTATATCTGCCATGTCGAAGCAACATTGTTTTCTGGGAACGACGCTACAGAGTTTCTAGCCGTCCTCAGCTGATTTATACAGCATCACCCTACGTTTATCTCCGCAACGGGTCACTACACATAGGTCCTGAACTCGCTCATCTTCACTAAGAGTTTTAAGGGGTGCTGATTGAAATGGCTCAACGTTGATTCTCATTTTGTTAACTTAAAATCGCGAACTCGGTAGGAGACAGCTGGTAGGTATGCTCTATCATTAAGGGCCCACCTTGATCTCATGATAAGACATACAGAATGCGATCCCTGACACCTGAGCAAGTATTCTTCTATCGACGTTCCTTTCAACGTCATGAAATTCTTCCGTCGGAAAGCCACCTCTATTCCACCGTTATGTGATGCTTGTGTGCCATAATGTGAAGACATTTTTGAAATAATGTTGGACCATAGGTGACAGTTTACAGATAAACGTCATTGGTTACGTGTGCACTTTTAGTGGCCGTCACTTTGACTAGAATGGTTCGCGTCTTCACGACGTCGTCGAACACCAGGTCTGTATACAAGTTCGCTCGACACCATCGGACAAGTTATCTTGAATTGACGCCAACTGGAAAACTCATTTTCCCTGTATTTACGGGCATACGCGGTTGAAGCTAGTTCCTACTTGCTCTAAACCTTTAGATTTGACCCATTAGTATTAACAGCCAAGAAACCATTGCAATACTACCATAACCAACAATAAGGTAATATGAATTATTCTAGCTTGTGTATTTTCCACAGATAAATATATCCAGGTACTTGACGAAGAATAGGAATTCGGATTGGTGAGCAAAGACAGCTTTATATTGGCGTTTGCATTTACTGCTTTCGTTCCCGTTTAGCATATATGAGCCTTGTAATGTTGTGGAAGAAAAAAAAAAGTGGGTCGTTAGAACTTCAGATTGTGATACGGCATTTTACTAATAATGAACGTTACTTGCGGCGATCGTCGAAGCTCAGTGATGTTTACTAGTCGTAGGGTAGAGTGAACGTCCGCTTAGTGGAATAACCAACTTCTCAAATCAAGAGGCAAGGCTTTAGAAATGCGGTAATAACGATGTCGCTTGTCAGTTGCCGGACAGGGTCTAACTTGACAAAAATGCCTGCCTAGTTTTTTCTATTGTCGAAAATGTCTGCTGTTTCGAAGGTTCTTTTGCAACAGTGGTACAATTGCATACCAGTACCGGTTGTGCAAAACTCTGAGCCCAAGATGTTCATTGCGGTAGCTACACGGCCGTTATAGAAACACCTGAAAACTTTTATTATCATATATGCATCTGATAATAGATAACTGCACTAGCCCGCATGTATAGGTTTAAATATTATATATGAAAAGTATATAATTTTTGTTATATGTAAACAGACTTAATTTCTTACCACCGCTATAACCTGTTTTTCCTGTCGAAGGGTTAGCACTAAGACGATTTTTGTTAAACTTGACCTCAGTTACGACCTGTAACAAGCGTTTGTTTGCATTGCAAGTTGAGGTTGAATTTGCAGATTGAAAAAGAGGATGAAAAAGCAGATTAATTATAATTGGATTACAACGAATTATCTGCGAGAGTTAGCTATTTTAAACTGGATTAACAGCTGACCAGAGGCATTCCGCTTGTATAATAATAATAATAATAACTGAAAAAAATAACGTACTTCTAAACGTATATAGATGTATCTTCGAACAGATCGAACGCGCAAACTCGGAAGGTCAAAAAAAGATCTTATGTGACAATCATGCTGCTTCGACAGCTGATGGCCCGTTAATCGATAGGGCGCGCCTGTGCTATTAAATAAAAGTCACTGGACTCGGAGCAAAAATGAAAAATTACATATTTACCGGCGCATGCCTTTCAACAGTCTTTCCTCAAATGATTGTATCTCTCGTTAGCATCATTTATATCAAGTGTAGCTACAAGTTATACTGATATTTTAGTTTTAGGCTGATCATAAAACAGTTTGATCGAGCTTTACATAGTAACCTTGAAATGCGTAACATCCACTGGATATCGAAAAAAAAAAAGGTGCTCTACAGATGGCAATAAATTGATGAAAAATTTGATACTTATTTTACCTTAGGCTTTCAATGATTACGATAGAACCGTTCTATTGAATGATCTACTCGGCAAATGTTTAGCCAGTTATTATATATCCGAAACATAGAGTTTTACATGTTATAGCTCAACCATTCAGCCATACATGTATATAACGGCTTTCTAAACTTTCAAATTTGTTTTCATGGCTTTACATTTTCCTCCACATAATTGGTCGATTTACCTAAATACAGTCATATATAACCTAAAAGCCCATTTCCGACTTTATTCCGTCATTAGATTTCCCCGGATCAGGTTTATGAAGAGGTTAGACCATTGAAACTCTCGAGATCTCGACAGAATAAGACAAAAACATAGATTTTTCCGTAAGCAGTGAGTAGTAAGTTTTAAACGTCGAGTAGCTACGAAATTCACGAACGCTACATGGATCCTCAAGGCATACTGGGTACAGGTTCTCATAGGATAACTGGAGATGAAACGCTTTAAATTCTGCATCTGGAGTCAGCGTTTAGTGATTATATAAAGAGAAAAAAACACAGAAAATTGTCTGTTTTTTTCTTGTTTTTTTAGATCCATTGAGTGTGTTACTTAGCAACTTTGAAATTATACTTAGATAATTAATAGATGATAACAGAGCAAACTTTGATACGAAAAATGTACTGGTTTTTAATAAAGGATTTTTTATTTCGTTACAGGTAAGCATCATCGTTGTCTGTGAAGGATGTATCCTAACGCTGAAAACCCGTGTTTGTGAGAGCTCTCCTTTCTAATATTGCACAATCTTTACATTATGGTTAATTTATTTTCTGCAAACAGATAGTCGTCTTGACTATACTATAGATAAAATTTAAGTTGGTTTCCATTTTATAATATTGCGTTATTTGAGGATATTTTTAGTTAGATCACACTGTAACATCATTAACATACAGTAAAATTGGAAAAGCGAAACTTTCCTAAAGCTTTTACTTTAAATGAATGTATTATCTGATAAGGCTTACGATAAAAATAAACTGTTAAGTAACATATTTTAGTTGTGCATTCAAAAAAAGACAGTGTAAAGTAGCAATAAATAAAAAAAAAAAAAAAAAAGTATATTACTGTATCGCGCATAAAAAGCACCCGTGTTCTTATATAACGATAAACTGTGCCGCTTTAGATGATCTAATTGTACCTTCTCTCAGATCAGATCGCTGAAGGCGATATTGCCCGGGATTTCATAAACCAACAGCTGAAGAGGAAATCCGACAAGCCTGTCTAGCCAAAATTGACCATCCATATTATGAAAGTAACAGCAAAACAAACGCGTGAGTTTTTTTTTTATTCTATGGTAGCAAATGGCGGGCAATAGCTTGATGATTCACGTCTATATTAACAAGCTGACCGAAAGCTATTAAATGTAATATGTAGATGAATTAATTTTCACGCAGAAGCTCATAGTTGGTCATGTTACCTTACGTACGCATACGTGTTGCAGGTGGAGCCACTTGCATGGATCTTGCAGGAGGAAATCAACAGCTAGACAAGTGTTAATGTTGATTTTCGATTAAGTTGATTTACGGTAGAAACGATATTTTCGTTTGACTCAAGGTACATGCAACAAACACCGGACTTGTCACCAAGTTAACATTGTGACAAGAGCCGCGTCTAAACACTTGCTTATTGTCGAAATCACTGAGAAACCGTTTGTTGTTTATTTGAACGAGCTGTTTCAAGGTAGCTTCGAAACTCTTCTGCTATTTCGAAGAACTGCCTTTACAGCAACATACGAACTCGTTCTAAATAGTCGCAGAAATAGCGAAAGAGTGTTACACTTGCGAGCTTCTAGATCGGGCTGAAAAAATCCTCGTGCTTTTATTGTTACTCATATTGATGCAGTGCTTGTGCGTTGTTTTCTAGCCCGTTATGGTCATCGCTGCAGGACATTAAACACACTGCGGGCTATTGCCGCAACACGATATCAGCCTCTAACTATAAACATAATAAATATAAACACGGTGCGGTTTCAGCAACCCTTTCCTAATCCTCGAATGTTTTCATGGTTAAATAAACACTATTAAGAGCAATCGTAGCGGATATCATTAACTTTTATAGCCAATCCATTCACTTATTGAATTAACGCCTATTTTTCATCAACATTGATATCTAATCAGACAGGCCGAGCTCTAGCTCCGCTGCTTAGTTTATAATATTAGCCATGCGAAAATTGCTATATTGATATGGAGTGAATTTACAAATCGGCGTAAAGGACTGCCGATGGCATAGGAAGTGCAAAATGGATTGAAGCGCAGCTGTGGGCGAGTAAAATTAAAGAATTATTGTAGGCACAAATAAATTCATTCGGGCATATCCTTAAAGAGCTGATTGAGTTTTGATATCATGACATTATAAGCAGATTGACTGCGATGTCACTAAAAATCGCTATGCCTGAACGATTTAGCGAAATTGTCCCCTCTACCAACCAGCCGAGGACCTAACCAATCGCAAGCTCTATTGGTACAACGTAACACTGCTATAAACATTATCACCCAGAATCACAAACAAATTTATCGAGTTCCGGCGTGTGCCCACGATTATCGAGGTACGCAAGTATTCAATTGTTATATTCAAGACACCTAGAGAGAAGACTAACGTCTTCGAGTAGTATGCAACCAAGCAAACCTCAAATTTAACTGAACAGCACGCAATTGTTATTTAGCCATAGAAAATTGACTGAGCGCTACCACCGGTGAAATACGCTGGCACTTGAAGGCCAAAGTAGTGATACAAAACAACGTTTACTTTCGCGCTTAAGGTAAAGGTCAAACGATGGTTCATCGTTGGCTAGCAACCAAGCAAGCTTACGTTGGTCAACTCAACATTATAATATAGAGACCTGTGATTCATCAAAAAAACTGCGGCGAAAATGTATTATCGCACTGGGAAGAGGCACTCTTACTTGGTTCACTCAAGAAAATTATGTATATACGTATGTGTATCCGGTAGTATAATAAATTGAGTGCTATATCACGAAAGTTGCCTGAACCTTGAGATCTAAGTGGATACGAAAAATCGTCTATCGTAAAGTGAGATAAATCTTAATAGTATATTTATCCGATATTGGGAAGTGTCAAAAAGAGTGTGTGATTAATACTGTGAGGTCGGCTGAGAACTAGAAGGTCACATGTTTTTGTACGATCACACATGCAAAAGTTGCGCCGAGAAATTACAAAGTCAGATTTGCACCCGTTTGTGTCATCGCAGCGAATCAGCCAAATAAACGAGGCATGCTTGGCTCCAGTTTTTAAGACAATGAATTAGAGAACCCGGCATCAAGTTTAGGTGTTAAGCTAGTACAAAGGCTAGCATAGCTCTTGTTCACATAAGATCTATTGGTCGTATTTTTTTTCGTCGCGTAATCTGCCTTTACGTACTCCCAACTATGTATCCAACTGTAGTATCTCACTCGCGTTTTGCGCTATTCAGCAATTACTAAAGTGATACGCTGCGTCAGCATTCACCTCAACGTCTATCAATAAAATTAACAGCTTCATAGAAATTGGTTTTTAGAGCCTGCGGCCGAAAACGAAGTTCCGGTGTGGCCTCTAATCAGCTCGAGCTAAGTGTATCTCAGAGATGATGTATTCGTTGTCAGATGTAGTCGATTGTAGTCATATTGATCCCGATGATGAGTTATCCGGCGCCTAGTTACTTTGCAAATGGCGCTAGCTCATTGAAAATAGGGAGCAAAGGCAAAAACGAAATGGCGCACAATGCTATATCGCCCTAATCGAAGAAGCCGTCGAAACAATGACGAGTCAGTATCACTTGTGGTTTTGCCATTGTAGTTGACATCACAAATATAACTGATACAGGCACAAGAAATACGAACAAACTTGTACAGTTTACTTTTATTAAGCTTGCGTAAAAACAACTTTCCAATACGTAATGTAGGAGCACGACAAATGTGCTAGACTGTTCATTCCAATGTATACGACTCACGCGTTACACGATAAGAGCGATCGGCGTCGAAAAGTGGTGACGGCATGCAAAAGAAGTGATTGAAATGCTCATGTTCCCAGAAAGACACGACACAGATCTGGTTGTTGCAATGCCACTAAATACCGGTCAGCTTTCGAAATAATTCAGCGTCCAGCTGGGAGACGATGATTATAATAGATAGCGTATAACAGTTAGATAATGACAAGCCGTTATTACAAAAGCTCGCTCTGCTTAGTCATTAATCACCATTAATCTCCCTATTGTAAGAGTAAGCCAAACGGCAGCTAAATTTCCTTGATGCCAATATAAATCAGTGTCCAGTGCGACTAGTTGTCCAGGTTATGGCTCGCTCCATTTTAGCATTAAAATGTCTCATTGTTTTGTTTAGAAAAACCGACTTCAATCAGGCTGTTAAAGTGCGTCTGGCAGGATAAATAATGTGTGTCGTAAAATCGTAACCTAAGGGCCATAGATCGGCATGACAATTTCTACTGATTCTTTTGCATTTACATGGATGCAACGTAAAGTCGAATTTTAATTTCATTATACTTTATTTATATTACTATTGCTGTTAGATCTCTTGTGGTTGAAGGCAATACCATTTAGACAAAATAGAATCGTGCACACGTTTTTTGAACCTTATTAAATGCTACAACAGTAATAAAGAAAACTTCTGATTTTCGGTGTCGTAAGCAGCCACCCATTCAATTAGTATACTATGCGTTGCTGACGGCGGGGGCCTTGCCAGTTTTTCCTTTGTAACTGGCCAACCCTAGTAGTCTAATACTTTTCATATGGATCGGACGAAACGTGCAGCAAATGGGTTCTGTGTTTTCATTAGACCAAAACGTCATCGATTTAATGTGTAGACAGGTTTTTTGTTGGTCATTATTAGTCATTGTAGATAATACGACTTGTGCCGTACATCTCCATATTCTACTAGTCAACGACTTAGTTTTTCCAGCAAGTACGTTTGCTTACGTTGTTCAACTGTGAATGCGTCAACTTTTTGCTGACCTCGACCTTTTGCTACAGCTTGGCGATCTTCTGTTATCTAGACCAGTGATTTTAACTTCTTTTCAATCAGCTCGGACTCCCAACGCGGCAAAGAGTATCTTTTGTCCTTACTGTCTTTTGCTAGCTGGTGTTGTTAACCACACGTCCATTAAACATAGCAACATAGTTGATTTATTCGCTACTGACAATGGAGATACACAGCATCCATTCTAGCACAGACTTACCGGTTAAGTAAGATAATCTCACCGCATCTATCAAAACGGGATTGAAGAAACCTGCACTAACCATGGGAAGACTACGTTACAAGTAGAAGACTATTGATGACGTGCACAGGCTTGAAGAGTTGTTTCAAAACATACATTTACTCAGACATCAGCATTTGACGCAGCAGACCAGAACAAATCTAAATGATACTGGTTGCTGGCCGGACGTTATTTATCAGACCTTCTGCCTGGCAAAAAACACAGCCTTGACGCAGACATGCTTCCGCCGATAGTCATTTTGAACTGGCCGATGTGCTAATCGTCAACAATTTTTGTTTGTAAATAATTTCACACAACGTGACTTAGGTAAAAAAAGCAAAGTAAGGTTTAAAAATGTGCAATGTTTGTCGTAGATGTTTAAGCGTCCCAGAAAGAGCAAAACCCCACAAGGTCCTACATCGTGCAGAGGATCGCCAAGAAGAGCTTTATCTCTAAACTCTTACTTGGGTTTTGAGTATGATAACTATTTTCACTTAAAATAAAGTCTTGAAGAAAAAAGGCGCATGTTTTGTCGAGACAGATCAGACATCTACCTTTCGCGTATCGCCGTTAGGCATTCCATTAGACAGACGGCTGACTCTCAGTATGAAACGAAGGCTGTCTGTCTACGCCCGGTCTCTAGACCTAGACCACAACGTTTCTTTAAAATTAACACGCAAGTACATTACCCACTGGGCTATCATCGGGGATGAGCTCTACGGATTTGTGAAATACATATGGATGATAACGTACATTTTTCGGCGCTTTTAACAATTCGTTTATTTGATGTTTGTTAATTGCAAAATCGCGTGTTCGATTCCAGATAAAGAATGGTTACACAAATCGTCGGGCAAAGTATACCGTGGACGTTACTCCAACTTATGAAAAAGGCTCTGCACAAAAACAATAATAGTTAGCGACAGAGGGACTAACAGATCGCAAAATTTCCCTAGGGAGATCATCTTTGCCCTCGCAGGCATCACTAACCGCAGGTACTCCAAACATTGAATAAATTTATAGCTGGGACAATATATAAACGAAAAGCGCGCATGTACACAAAGGCGGCATGAAGTTTTGATCAAGAAAGGAGCGGCTTGCTTGAAACGACGCCTTTTAATTAAGAGGTGAACCTTTCGAGATCGTCAACTCATTATTATTATTCAACAACGAGATCGAAGAAAGAAATCGAAAAGCAACAGCATCTCGATAAGTAAAAAAAAGACCAAAAACGGTCAGCCGGAATTTTTCTATTCTAAAAGAATATCCACTGCTTATGGAGTTGTTATCATCTGCGAGAGCTTAGTCTCTTAAACTTGCTAATACTATACTAGCCTAAATCGAGTCTTCGGACGAGGGCAAGCAATCGACTATGTATATATTCGTATACCTTCTGACCGACACACCATTTTTCCTGGTGGAGTGTCTGACGTCCGTTGAACGTTCCAATCGCCGAAGAGTGAGGTATATGTCGTACGAGTAACAGCACAAAATTAGAAAAAGACCGAAGTCGACGCATCCTTCTTGAGAATCCCAACGATGACCGATAGTAAATGGAATGACGCAAACCGCAAAATCTATACAGATTTCATCATTTCATTTACGGAACTATAGGCGAGTTTTAAGAGGTGAATGACACCTGTAAACGGAAAGTGAAGATAATTGACAGAAGTATCACGCTGCGTTCCCCACCAGTCCACTGTCTCCTACCTATTATCAAATATCAATTATCTGAATTATACCAACATCACGTGATTTACTCCAGTGTATAGCACAATGCACTCTTTTCCTTCTTTTTTATCGTACTTTCTCCCTCCTTTGTTGTGGAAAAAGTTCACCATAGAAGGCGTTACTCCTACTCTTCATAAACTTACACATTATACATATTTTAATTACAATGGGAGTGTAAGTAGAATGAAAAATGAGATGGATATTGCTGTATAATGTGTTATTTTGTTCCTTATGATAGAAAATATCATCGTTAACGAGGTATGCAAATTTCTGTTCGTTAGAAGCCTATTGATTAACAGACGGCTTTTCGGGGTTTTTGTTAAGACTTGCGTTCTAGTACGCAATCTTAGTGTTACTCTTGGTATGCTGCTTATCGTTTAACCGTGCTTGTACTTTTGCAAAAGATGACACTGAAATACTACTGATCTAAATGTCGAGCCTCGGCATTGACTCGCACTTCATTAACTGGTACTTGTCTCATCAATGATTTGTAACCATTCTGAACATAAGTCCCGTCCTTGCGGGGCCTTCAGGGGGCTTGCCTGAATAGGCCTAGACTTGCAATCCTGAAAATGAAATTGTCTTACCAAAATGAATACACTTAATTTCGCATTTTTTATTTAGTCATTTTATCTTTGACTTGAAATACATAAATGTACTTCACTTATATAAGATATTGATTAAATCAATATGGATGCGCTGCCTTCATGTTTGATTAGCTCGTGTCAAAAAGTGTGATGTTTCAACAACGAACCTAGGATAGATTTTCGGAGAAACTAACTAACATGCATAGTATACCCGTTGTCGGTACTCTCAGGTATCGAGAAGGTGTTGATGGCAAAAACAACGAACTATGCACCATCTTATGTAATCGGGTAGTTCTTCCCATAAAAGATGGCTCGTGATGGTCATAAAACTAATAATTTTCTATTATTCAATAAAGGGTCGAAGAGACACAAGCAGCTACCTCTAGCCGGGATCGAAACTGGGTGTTTACATTTCTAATTTACCTCCATCTCAGTAACGCCATACAGCCGTACGGGATTTGTACACAGCCAAATATTCCACGAGTCAGTAGATACGCAAAAGACACGGCTTGTAATAATGTCGAAATTATCGGAGGAGTTATACGTTAATAGATTTTCTATGGAGACTTACAAAGGCTAACACTGATAGCGATGTGTGATAATACGCTGCCGATATCAGATCGTAATCTGATTAAGTATACCGAATCTTGATGTCTTTATATTACTATAGAGATTAGTCATTCGGCAAAGCGTGTCAAGTTCTACTTGTATTCAAATCGATGTCCATTTACTAAACACAGTTTGAGACCATACATTGAACCGACTCGGACTCTCGAATGTCGCTTATACAGGCTCCTGATCCGCGAGTCATGGCCGCACAGAAATAAAGACGCATCCGAAGCACAAGTATCTAACTTATTTTTGCCGCATTAGAAAAACTATCAAACATACGTACGTAAAGAAGTACCGCCACGTAAAGTTACGGCAAGTTAAGATGACAACAGATCTAAACTGCCTGCTAAGGATAAGGAATAGATTTGATGGGAAGGAGGCTAGTACAAAGACGGTACAGTATTTCTTTTCCCAAATAAAAGCAATCGATCCATTTTGACACAACGGACCTCGAAATTATTGGAAATGAGTTTTCCGATTGTTATTATTATGAATGATTTTGAATAAATATTCATTTCGGTACGGAATACCACAACTTTTGTAAATTTGTTACCAGGTGACGTTATTTCGATTTAGCGCATTTGGCAAATTTTCAAAGAGCCCTTAAAGGTCTTTGGAAGCTTTTCAAGAACCTTAATGGTCGATTAAGTAAGGGTGCTGCTAAGTTAACATTTAACTATTTCGAGGTGTACGGCTATTTCTGTCAGTATAGCCCAGAAATATTGAAAATGTAAAATATGTAATTATTAACGCGTTTAAACTTTTGGTTATGACCTTAGTGACTGTTTATCTCACATGCCCCGCTAAACGTTATAATTCTATGAAAACTCGGTACACTTCAATACTGTGAGTCGCATCAGCGTATCAATTGTAACACTGAAGACGAATATGCAGAACTTCACATTGACGTATCTACACCGAAAAAGACGACATCAGTTGGGCGTTTTTGCTTAAGGAAGAGTTACCACTTGTTTAAATCTATCTATTTGTTGCTTCGAGAAGATGACATCCAAAGTTTTTAAAATGAAGAATGTGTTAATGTGAATTAAGCATCAAAGTTAACTACTTGTCTTATTGCGACCCTTCTTTCATATAGCTAACATTCTGAATGGCACTCTGGTTCCTTCGTCGCTGGTCCTTGGTTTAGCGTTGCTTATTGAAAGGTATACATTTCTTTCAAGAAATCTTCTCCGCCTATTTTTAAGTCAATGAGGTAGTACCAGAACATCTGATATACTAATTCCAAAATGTTTTAGAAATGCACGGTGTTGCAAACGATCTGACCCAGTGAGACAATGGCATTGTAACTAGCCTATCCCGGATGGTTTCGATAACGACCCGTTCTTAATGCTTCCCCGAATCTCGCATGTTGATTTATGCTGCATGTTTAAATCGATGTGTTATGTATAGTGCTAACACGGAGTGCTTGATTAGGTACATACTATACAGCGTAAAGGACTTGTTCATTAGCACCAAAGCCCAGTTCCACAACTGTTCATAAGATGAAATCGCTCATGAATATGAGTTCAGTCTTACATTATGATATTCAGATAGATATAGTTCAGTCTGAGGTTCTGATGGGGATTCCGTTTGTGGCAACAGGTAACACATTTTTTTTTAAGAAATTTTTAAAATATTTTTTTTTCTAATTTCAGACTGCAGCTTAAATTGCTGTATCAACAAGTTTAAAACATCTTGTGCAACATTGCATTCTGCCTATACGAACGGAAATAAGATAGCTTTTTTTTTTTGGAAAAATAAATTGATCCCCTGAATAAGATTTCTATACGTGCCTTTCGATATAAAAACATTTAATGAAGTAATTTACGTCTGCTCTAAGTAAAGTTGGGTAAATATTAAGTACATATACATAGACGTATATAAAATCGACGCTTCATATGATATAACCACTTACAAAACGTATTAAAAAATGATTACCGCCATGCATGTGTCGTTGGTGCTATTTTAGTTAGGAAAAAGCCTCGGCACCGTTTTCAACAAAATGCTTTTTGCGTTTTCAATTGATACGGCGGATACAAGTGCTATGCGTGTTCTCTCCTTAATCTGTAAACAATTTCATGCTCGAAGTTAATACAATTCCCAAATTTGTAAATCTGTTTACATATTTCAAAATCTGGTCATTTAAGTAAGACACACACGACACCCTTAACAGGGCTAGCACATTTGAATTTCATAATTTCAGCCTCCGATGCGGCTATTTCGAGACCACTATTTGTCACGTAGAAGGCCATAGCTGTTAGCCCTAATTACGAGTGGAACCGGCCCCGAAAGTCATGCGCGTACCTAATAATTTCCACTGGCGGGCGCCTGCTTGTTAATCTTTGAATAGGGAAGCCGACAAGCAATGCGAGTAACAACAGACTAAAAACTCCTCGATTTATTAAGGTGACAAACTTCTGCACTGTTCAGGTTCATTTGCAATGATATGCACATGACAGTACTATGTCAAATAAACTACATATATTGCATGTCTATGACGAATCGTGCTGCCGATAGTCATTTGGATTGACATAAGAGAAGGGAATTAGACCTTTTTTGAAGATGCATGGGCGTCTGCATTTACATACTGCCTGCGGCACCCAAAGCTACTTGCCCAAACACCACATATGTAAGCAAATACAAAGCTAACCTCCATCCTTCAAAGTTAGCTCCCTTTAAAGCTTAGAAGGCTTTTTAATATTATTTCGAGACCTTGAAGAAGGGGAAATGTTTGAGTTATTCCAACTTTTGCGCGAAGAAGGTTTAAGGGGGTGTTAGGGCTACTTTAGTTGTGCCCTTCCATAACTCTAAAAGCTATCTTATTATTCCCCTCAACACTCGATATTCACTCCGTTTCGAGGTCCTCTTTGTTCTTGTACTACCTTCCAAAAGTTGCTCAGGCGCCCCAAAAGGGCTTCTGAGTCTACAATTTCTTGTAGTTGTCGACCCTTCATATAAATGGAGTCGTATAGTTGCCCCTGCCCTCTTTAGGTGGTTCACAGTAGACGGTTCTGCTTGATGATCATCTCGATCCATATGATATGGCTGCCTGTGTCTTGTCTGTCTTGGCTATGTCGGCATGGCACTGACTGTGATCGAAAGCTACTTGGGTTATATGGTAAGTTCACTAAAGAGTGTATTGCACCGAGTATACATGTCTTCGGCGGTGAGGCTCATTTCTCTCCTTTAAGGGTGTTCCTGGATGTGTGTCATGACCAGTCTCGCTAGCATTTGCTTTGTGCGTCAGCGTTTCCCCCAAGGCTCGCTCAATCCTTTCGTATCCACTTCAATGTGACGACGTCCGTTTCTGTTAGCACCACTAGCTGACTTGCAGATACAGTCTTGTATGTTCGGATCATTCGTATTCGACAGCTGCTGTTTCGGCAGCTAGCGACCTATGTTTGGCCTTCCAGTTTTCAAACTTATGTCAGTCTAGGTCAGACTAACGCAGAGTTTGACCGAAAAAACGATTGGCCCCGAATGGCCATATACGATGATACATGAAAAAACCAGCTGAGGTAGCTTGTAAGTAGGAGACACAATACCTACTTCTAATGTTTGCGTCGTTTAGTTAATCCGCTTTATTATCTAATGCTCTCCAGTTTATGTTATAACAACGCCGTTATGAGAGTTCTACGACAGTAAGAAATGCGCATCTTTTCGCCGTTTTTTTTTTGTCACCATATTTCATAGAATATTCCGATAGCAATCGTCCGTCAAAGCAACTAGAAACATCTAATCAAAACTGTTTAAGCTCATATGTAGCTTAATAAATACTTTTCCATTATATTGACCTAAAATTGGTGCCCACCGTATGATATAGACGTTGACATTGCATTTCGCTGCTGCTTGATAGAGGCATGCCCTTTGAACTATTCGCTTTGACTCTCGATCTCGTTTAACCCTAACTTCCCGTATCGAAAATCTTAATGAATAGTTTCGACTTTTTTGATCTCGCAGCTTTCTCGATTAAATTTGTTCAGTTGTTTGCAAGCCTAACAATTCCAATGACAAGCACTGAAAGTCTGAGTTCTAAGGTACGGGAATTCGTAAGCCGTAGACAGTGGTACCCTTTTGGGAATTCCACCAACATGGGGTCTAAATCCTGACGCTGGGATCGAAGATTTCAACGTCATCAAATCATCATTTCAACGTCTGCAAATCTCTTCGCCGTAACCGGCCTGCAATAGGGGTTAACGTCATTTGCATATATCTTCGAACATTCATTGCAGACGGTTCTCGGAAGCTAGATTTTACGGAAAAAAGATAAATCAAAGAACTAACAAGGGTCCTGCATTTGTAATAAATCTCTCTGTACCGCTGGATAGCGCTTGCTTTAAACACCGAATCGAGCAGTAAAAATTGCCTATTGCTTTTCGTCAGTCCTGCCGTACTTAACTGTCATTTATTTGACAAAACAATTCTGATTGCAACCAGCAAACTACAATTTCTAATGTCTGGACCGGCAATACATATACAACACTGTTTCGCTATTGATGGTTTTTATGGAGATTATGGTCGCAACTGAAGACTTCTAAAATCGAAACTTTCAAACTTGGAGATTCCTATTATGGAGCCTACGAGAGCGCCCGCTAAATACGCTTTACCTGTATACTCACTCTGGTTTGCTAGAAATTCATTACGGTGATTCGCGTTTCTCCTTTGCCACAAAAACTTACTCTATCAATTCACATTCTGCTTGAATGAAGCTGTCTGATTTTTTAATCCTTGAACGATAAATTTACTTTAATGATACGATTACACTTTGTTCCAAATAGAATGTTGCGATAGCTTCGTAAGTTGCTTAACTAGATACCTTACTAGCCATAGCTGTATATTGACGTAATTTCCATTGCCATGTCTTGTGATGAAAACCTGCCTTATAAGGACCGTATGCAATCTGATGAAAGGCTGACGTTAATCCTATAGGCCTCTTAGTTGCAAAATGGTTTACAATATTTTTGTTGTCTCGATCACACCGCATCCGGTTTTACAAGCCTCTTTGACAACCGAAAGACTATATATGACACAAGTGCGCGTCCGATTCACAATCTTTGTGTGACGCACTTAATTGTAAAGCTAAACCAGGAAAAAGATGTTAACGCGTAATTATTTAGTGTCCGCCACCCAGCATTTGTTAGGACGATGGGAAAACGTAACGCGTGATTTTGCAACAAGTCGAAATTGTTCCGTGTAATGTATTGTGACACCGCTTGAATTCAATGGTACATTGCTGATTTTATTATGGCGTGGATACCTTTAATATAGCAAATAGTCAAAAGTCACAGAATTTACAGTTGCATGGTCGAGCCGTCGAGGGAAACGACAAACGGTAGGGCAGGTTTTTCTTGGATAGGCGCTTAAATAGCCGGTATTTTTTCTCATGCTAGAATAGTATGGAACAAATAAGCGTGAGGTGCGCAAAGACAAATAAAAAGAAAGCCGGAGGAAACAGTCAGGGCAGAAAACCATGGTTACAGTCTTGGAACGATACAAACGTACATTAAACAGAAGCAGGGGTAATACTTGAACCAGTCATTCTCAGTGAACGCTTTTAAAGTTTAAACACAACCCCCAACTAGTGAAAGGGAAAAGAGAACATACTGGAAAATTAAAAAAAACTTGTGAACTAGTTGCTATGACTGATCTACCAGAGCTTAAACAGATGGGAGCACGAAACTAGAACTTCTCATGGCTCTGGGAAGGACTAAAAACTGGAAAGGCTTTAGGGGCAGGCGGTATACCTGTAGTGGTGACAACATTTTTTACCATATATATTTTGGAAAACAAGGTACTCAGGGCAATGGAAGATGGCAGAATTGCTTTTCATTCTGAATCGAAGACTCTTATATCGACCGGTGAATCCTCTTCGGACTCCAATAACGCACAACGTCGACATGACATATGATAATGTGATAACAGTTATACCATAGGCTAAAATCCTTCAGAAGCTTGTGATGCTCGCAAACAATTAACTTGTGAAATAATAGCTTTAGGTTAGCACCAGTCAGAAAAAAGCTACCATCAAACCAAAATCGGCAAGCAAAAAGGCAGCTAAGCACCTACGAGCCCATCTGCATTGAGGGGTTCCCGAGGCGACTTATATCTGACTAATGATAATTAAATTGAATAACAAAAGGAGCGATGGAATTGTCTAGGCTGGGACCTAGAATATACACACTGAGATAGAAAGAAGAAAGCCGTTGACTTCGGAGACGGAATTAATGTACATTTCAAAGCACTGCTATGTGCAGTGCCCGCGTTAATGGGACAATGTAATGGTACAATATGTCAAGCACAATGGACGTTAGAGTTTAATGTAATATAAAGATAGCAGATAAAGGACACAAGTGCAGCACTAAGCCCGCTAGAATCAAAATTACTTCAGAGCTAAAAAGCACCGAAAGCTACGGCGTGGTCTGAATGCGTGTGAGCATGATGCACAAAAGGTGAGCTTAGTGAGCGAACTGGGAAACAACAATCCATTGAGAGCCAGGACTCAAGGATCAGATTGACCCTAGCTAACTCATCTGAATAACACCTACCAGTCGTTACTAGTATTAAATGAAGATTTGTGCTGGTGACGCTTGAGAAATATGGGGTACATGTGCATTTGAAGAGTATGTTTTTGGCGGACCAAGTTTAACTGCTGAAGGAGAGCACCACACTGGCCCGGGACTCGATGAATCACTTTAATCTGGTAGAATGCAAACGTTGACAATCTTCGCTAGCTTTTTACATGAAGTAGGTTAAATGATTTCCGACAGATGGGTGAAGACTCTTCGGACTGTTATTGTTAAGCTGGAAGAAATGGGACGGGCCATTCTTGCACTTAATTTGTCCTCACTGAAGTTATGGGTCTTTCGGGGACCGCAGGTCCTCAAAAAATCTACGGTCTATAAGGGCAAAGGAGATATTTCGTTGTCAAATTGTCAGTAACTGAATGTCCGAGATGGTGTTGGTAGAACATAAGATATAAGCTACTCAGATGGAAAATCCTCTGTCGAATAATGCACGTATCTTTTCTATGTTTGCTGGAGTCTTCGCTTGAAGGAGGGAGGATCCTTTTTATAGGTTAGAAGGTGATATCCAGAGCAGACTCTTGGCCAATCAAGATTAGATCTTAAGCCAAACTATATAAGCGTAATATCGATATGATAAGCGCTATAATTGTTTTAGCGTAAAGTATTACACCTGAAATTGGCATCGAATTATCGTTGTTAGAAAGCAACAAAAAGCCTGAAAGAAACAGCAAGTTTTCAATAATATTTTTGCGCCCAGTTTTTGTATTGGGTGATCTATAGAGTTATGCTCTCTGAAAGTTCGTCGACCACAAAAAACATACGTTGTAGGTGCGTTCTCTACTCAACGCATGATAAGTTTATATTATAAGAAATACATTATAAGCAGTAAACTGGTCTTTGTAACAGCCTATTATATATTATCTTACGGCGCAACTAACTTTTAGCGGAAACCACTGTTCAACAAATTATTGGTATCTTTTCTTATTAATTATTGCTTCTCGTTTCTCAATAGTATTTGATGTTGTCAAGTTTAATCACGTGTTTCGTAAAAACGTTCTTATATTTTATTTCCTGTTTCAGAGCATCCCATGTTGAGATTTTGTTATATTTTGTTTATATTGTGATCCGCCCTGTCATGGTTTTGTATTTTTCTATAGATTTAAAGCGGCGTAAGGGCAATAAATGACTAATATAGCCGAAATCAAAACACTATTTTTCTTTGTTTATGAGCCCCTGGACAATTCTTCTATAAATAAAAAAGAAAGGGCTTTTGGGAATCAAGGATAACATTGACAAATATTTTCCGGTATATTTTCGTCCGGTACATACAGCTTTTTTATATACTAAAAAAATGGTTTTACTAGTTCTGGAGAGACAAAGAAATGTATACCACGAAGACGCGCTCGTGAACCAAACTGACCAGGAACACCCTTAGACATCGGTAGATTTCGTTATTGTAGATAGAAACGTAGAATTGTTTATAATAAGTAAAATAAGAAGAAGGTTTAGAATTATCTCGTGAAAGACATTAGTAGGCTATCTGTTAGCGTGCATCAGCAATTTATATAAGCGAACATTACGATTTGCGGAACTGTCAGTCATATATCGGAAACTCTGACTAAATGGCGTCGGAGCAGCACTGGAGATCTGAACCTATAAGGTCTCCAGTTTTATTTCTCTCAGGGGTATGCGAATCGATCTGACACATTTGTGAATCAAATTATTTAAAAAACATGAAGTCGTGTGCTGAATGATTGCGCACGATTCAAGGACTTTAAGTCGTTTAGCACCAGACCTAAATTGCGGTAGTACGCTGGTATGTTTTTTTTTTAGATCATAACCCATTTAAAAAATCGCTGAGCATAACCTGCTCTAGTTTTTCCATTTTTCTAGTTCCATATTGTTTTAGGCAGCGCCATCACTCGTTTTTCAACATACACAGAGTTTTAATGCATATTGCATCTGCATTGATACACTTCAACATACTACCATTTCCGAAGATTGTGGCAAGCAAAGGCAGGAAGGACAAATGAGAAAAGAAAGGGATCAATTGTAAAGCAACAGACAGCTGGTTCTATGTATTTGAAATCGAAAAGCATGTCTAATAAACGGTGATCGAGAATTGTAAATCCGTAATTGGGCAAATGCAATCTGTTGCCGGTTCTGAGGCTGCTCCGTAAAGGCACACGCACGGGGGTTATTTCTTGTGGTTTTAGGGAATAGGTGATGTCTTTGATAAATCGAAACTCCCCAAGATAAATTTGGAAGATATGCTTATTTACTGTATTTAAGGTACAGTTATAGTGTTGAAATTTAAGTTATCTAGCTAACCTCATCGTCAAAGATGTAGAACCACTGTGTGAAGCTACTGTGTCGGCCACACCAAGTCTTACGCGTTCTTATGATATATTGCTTGATTTCTGAAAGAACGGATACGTTCAATAACAGAAAGTGCTACATTTTTCTTCTCCGTGACTACAAAGTAGAGTTATACAAATACGCTGCACGAAATTTATTCAAACTTAACTACCTCCATTTACCTACGCTGCTATATTCTACAAATACGATCTAAGATGCTTAAGCCAAAACTTTCACTACAAGGCTTCACTCAAAGTAACAAAGTTCGTCTAAAAATCCTTACTACATAAGGATGCCATATTTTTCTAATTATAAGGTTGTAAAAAACAGATTTATTTTTTTACTGAAGTTGACACCTTATCACTGCAACAGAAGTTCTTCAATCGAAATCGAAATGTCACAAGGTCGTATCTCCACTTCGTTAACTACCGAGATAAAATTATAAGCCTATATGCTATATTTAGTATTAAATATGAGTAATGAAATTTAGTGTTAACCTTGGAAAAAGAGGACAACTGCTCCTGTTAGCCTTTTCTGAAGTGTTCTCGCGTCATAATAATGTAAAGAACTCACTTACCTGTCAACTAATTATTTATATTGAGTGTATTTGTTAGGTATGCTATAATTTACCGGTGCATTATGCCGTATAATGCGAATCGTGCATCCCAACGTAACTTCTCTTTATATTAGGTAATCGCAATCCTTTGCCAGTGTGTTAGCTTCCAAAAGTAATCGAATATATCGCTTTTTTTTTTAATTTGCGGTCCCCAGTTCCGGTTCTTGGATGAAAATGGTGCGTAGACTCTTACGAAACCTTTGAGCTGATTCACACCAGGATCTTCACATGATTGAAGATAAAGATCACCGAATGACTAATCGTCAGTATATAATGTAATGAAATTTTAGTCCTGTGCTTGGCTTAAAAATTTCAGAATACAAAGAACGACTACGATCACCGTATCGCTAACTTAGATGTTGAAACATTAATTCTTTTCGCCTACTTCGGAAACCTAGGAATCGCTCAACGTCTTCCTCTCTTAAAGTACACCAACCTGCACTGAAAAACAACAGCCAGGTCTAATATCATTTACAGTATATCGTGCCTTGCAGTGTACCCGATCTAAGAACATTACGATTAAGACAAATAGCGGGCTACTGCCGTCAAACCCATGAAAACGCTGGTGTGGTAGATTACTTCATTTGTCATCGTGACACTCTACAAGACGGTATGAAAGGCTTTATGCATGCTACTATTATGTACTGAAATAAACAAATCACGTTGCTTCGCTCTCGTATCAGTATGTTAATTAAAATGTACCTTCTACCCTCGAGAACGAGCCGTCGTAAACGTTTATGGCCCATTTCGGTGGGAGAATCTGTCTGTTCGTTTAGAAAAGCCTAGACATCCGCAAGGGCAAAATCTACTAGGGCATCTGTTGGTCAGGCCAGATAAACGTGTGAGCGACACTCACAATGCAGCGACACAATCCAAGCTATTTCTTAGTACATGTACAATTGTTGTCGTTTACTGCGAAGTGAAAGCTTAAGGGAACTTTTAGTATTAACATTAGTTTACTCTAACGGCAAAAGTTATGGGCGATGCATATATAATATAATTATGTGTCTATTACCTGTGTTTTTGGCGTCGAATATAAAACAATTTTTCATATTTCGTCCGGAAAAAACGCAATATGAATCTTAACTACGACAATAAATTTAATTTATGTATCTATTTGAGACAAACTATTTTTTATACGTTATTTACTGGTTTACCAAGTACTTGTGCTTCACGGCTCTGTCTCTCGCCTAGCGAATAGTATGTTTTCTAGCATATAAAGTGGATAATTTTATTTGTTGTTTTTCTTAGTATCATACCGGTAATTCATTACATCAAATAAGCCGATCCAAACGACAGCGAACGGATAAGAAGTACGCTTTATCCAGCAATCGTAACCAGTCAAGTATTTTGACCTAATCCTTTTGGTATGGAAATATAGTAGGGTAGCTATAAATGGGTTTGTTCAAATCCATTAATACATTGCGTGCGTACGCAACTGGGTATGGCAAAATTATCAGCCCCGGGTAATACATTCTACCCGCACAAACTCCACTCTCTGGGTTTGGTCTAGCTGGGATACGGTACGTATTTGCTCCATTGTTTTGTCGAACACGATTATATAATATAATAGTCATTTCGACGCAAGCGTTTCTATACTTCTGATTAATCTTAGGCGGCAGGGACCTCAGCAAACGATATTAGGTACAGTGAAGCCAAGGGACCTCTTACGTTGCAGCCGTCGAGTTAGACAGGATCGGACGACTAGTTAAGTAGATAAGCAGATCCTGACCCTGGATCTTGCCGCATTGGCTAGTGACTGACCAGCATTGCGAATTTTCGACTGTCTGAGATCATTTACATCTCTATAAAAGTATCCTTATACACAACAGTGTACATCCAAAGCAGTCTAACTGAAACGTTAATACTGTGACTTCTCATTCCAATATCGGTTTTTTCTATGAATTTCAGGTGAGTACGCGCTTTGGTATTATCATGAAGGCATAGCCCCAGGTGCACGTGATTTCCAGGAATCCCAGGTTGACAATGCCAGTCTTACAATTAAGAGACACTTTCCGTTATTAACCGCCGTGGTTTAAGAGCCAGTCGCTCATGGCGCGGTGAGGCGTTTTTAAATATGTTTCAGGTATAGAATGGAAGTATGTTTACGCTGGTCAAATATAATCATATGGTGAGCTGATATATTAACAGATTGCATACATGTGGGCTTTTGGTTATTTTTAAGCATATCATTTATGACAAACGTGCATTTTTAATCGGCCGCGTTTCTTCGTGTAAAGTTTGGCTTTTTTGTCGTGATTATGGTCGACGACGGAACCCTTTGTCGTGTATATCAACTGGATGAGTCCTCATTTTTTTTAACATCTTCGAACTTTGGGAAGTGCACCGTTCACGGTTCATCGCCTTCACTGAAACGGGTTAACAATTATTGGGGTTAGATATGAACTGTTGACAAGTAAAACAAATAATGCCCAGTCCAGTTTTTTTCTCTAATTAATATATGCCGATATAAAAAAAATAGCGCCAAAAATGTTATAATGAGTAAATGCGAAGATTGTATATCAGGCACACTTATGCAGCTAACGGTGGTTCTGCACGGACATGCCCCTCGTATACTTTATTCCTTGTTGACCCTTTGTATTTCCTTATCCTTTAAGGCTAATCGTATATAATAGTCTTCATATGCTACCAAATAATCGGTTTAATCCAAAATTCTGCTGTGTAAAGAGCATTTTTTAGCATCGAAAATTCACCGCGAAAATTAAGAAACTATCAATAAGTTGCAGTTGTACTTTCCTTTCTATCCAAAAAGTATATGACTGAAAGTAGACTGATTGTAGACATGCGGGCATACTGTGTTAAGATGACGCAGTCTTTCCTGCAATAGACTGTACGAATGCGAAGTTTCATTGAATGATACTAGAAAGGTGTAGAAAGGAGACGCCAAGCAGATATCGCACAAAAAAGCAACGGATAGTATTTAAAATGATTGAAATTACGACCGAGACGCATAATTTAATAGTAATAGGTGGTTTTAAGCACAACAACAACATTGGTTGGTAAACTCCAAGTTTACGTTTACCGAAAATGTAGTTTCCTACAATTCTGGCGAAAATCGAAAACAACATATAACAAACTATCGTTGCTTTATCGTCTTGCGGTAGAGGCTAAATTACCGAATACGGCTAAAAGGAAAAGAAGATGGCAAAAGTAATTGTATCTTTCACGTTCGGCACCAAGACGGAGAGCATTCTGTTGCTGTCGTTCATTTTTTTAATCAACTGGTTACGGTAGCGAAGTAGATTAGTGAAAAAGAAGTTAAAAAATGCCGAGACAAACTGACGAGGTGCAAGCTTCATCTGTCACAGGCTGATACAGCCACTGGAATAGTAGGTTATATATGTCAATAATAATGGCCCGATAATGTGACCCATCTGACTATTAATATTGACATGAAGGCCTGATGTGGTCCTGACTTTATCCAGCGTCACAGCATAACTTTCGGGTGAACCAGAAGATTGAACTTCATAGAGTGCTACTGTTTCAAGAAAGATAGTAATTTCCGGAGAGGAAAGCGAACCTTACAGGTTTTGGCCATGCCGCCATGGGTGGTTTTATGTGATACTCGACGACTGATACAGTACACAGGAGAACAACATATATTAGAATGGTCTGGCCGTGGAAAGGTACAAGCGCAGTGTACTTGGATTTCGATGGAATTATTGTAACCAGAAGATGTGACGACCTGTGTCCAGAAAGTGTGACGACCAGCTAAGCCTTCAAGCATAGCTCTGCTCGGATATCCCGATTCCATGTTAGTCTAACCATA